>NW_010420523.1:16756-20626 GCF_000710305.1 Buceros rhinoceros silvestris | reverse complement strand
TTCCCCTCCCCCCCCCGCCAAGACTCTTTGCCACCTGTCTTCTGAGGCAACTAAGGACTCTTTTTGGTTTCTGGCATCCGTAACGTTCTCCTATTCCAAAACCACAGGTAAGAAATATGAGCTAAAACTCTGACTATGTCTGTCCACAGGAGTAAACAGCCAGGATCCGGTCATACATATTTATGTAATGAAATAAACTCTGAAGTAATTCTGGCTGCTGTGATGTTGGATTTATGCAACAGCTCCATAGGAAGTTCTTGAAGCACAAGTTAATTTTTAATGTTTTCTGATGAGGACATCTGAGGACATCCTCTGTTCATGCCTGAACATCTTAGTATTTCAGAAGAGAATATAAAAAAAAAATGTAGCTGAAGGTATATTAAAGATTGTGTTTAAGTACCTGAGCTGAAATTTAGCAATAAAATGTCCCTTATCAGTTTTTTTTTAAAAAAACCAAATAATTTCCACATTGCTGGAATTCATAGAATCATAGAATCATAGAATCATCTGGTTGGAAGAGACCTCAAAGATCATTGAGTCCAACCATTACCCCTACACTGCCAGGATCCCTACACCATGTCCCTCAACACCAGATCCACACGGTTTTTAAACACTCAGGGTGACATTAATTTTTACTCAATAAAGACCTATGTCTTTAAGAAAGTACAGTAGAAACTTAAATGTTAAAAAAATCAAGAGTTGTTGAAATAAACAGCTGCATTTCTAGCTCTGTTTTAAGACAAACTTTCCTAGTCTTCTCCTGTCACCTCCCCCAGGTGAGTTACAATACCCTGCTGAGATGCATTCGGCCGTGCTGGCTTTGAGGAGCTCTCCTTTCCTGCCCCCCTGCCCTGGGCCAGGACATGCCTGTGGTGGCAGGAGCCTGTCCCTGCATGTGCCAGCCGAGGGCTCCTGCTTGTTGTGGCATTCCCAAGGAGTCTGCAGTCCTGGCTTGCCTCGCCCTGCGCTGCTTCGTATCCAGACTAAGCACATGCCCTGCCACCCACCAGCGTCTTTCCTCTGTTCTCTTACCCCTTGTGAAACCTCCGTGAATTTCATTTGGCGGGTGAGGAACGAGCCTGCCCCACACTGTGACCCAGCGGGATATGCAGGATCTTATCAGGGAACCCTGGCAGCCCCAGGAAAAGTTCAGCTGTCCTACCTGGCATTGCAGTAAAGGCTCAGTTTTGGGAAAAGACGGTCATGCTCCCACTCTCCCTTTGCCAGAGCTCTCGCTGTCCTCCAGCAACTGGGCACCAGCTCCACAGCAATGAAAACCCACCAGGAATGCTCGCTGGTGGAGCGGGGGCACACCAGTTCCGCCGGGGAGCTCAGAAATTGTCCTGGCTGTGCACATAATGAAAGTAACTTTTATGTGAGCAATCACAGAGGATCCAGCAAATAGAGATAATTGGAGGGAGAGCATTAAGGAATAGTTACTGGGCAAGTTACGAGCAGATGCTCGACAAGAGGAACTAAACAAGCTATGGAGCTGCGCCGGAGCAGCCTGGGAGCCTCTCTGGGGCCAGACGGCTGAGGCAGCTGCTGGTATATTCCTGCTCCGTGGGATGAAGAGAACCAGACGATATGCCGTCAGCACCATGCCTTGACAGCCCTGCGCTCCCACCCCGCTTCTCAGAGCCCCAGTACGGTTTGAATAGTCATTAACGTGGAGCAGGCACCCATCTTGCACTGGCAAAGAGACAGACGGCTCTGATTTATGGCCCGACAGGACACGTCTGTGCTAACGCTGGGCTTAAAATAAGCAGGTTGAGTTGCTTAAAAGGAAAGAGCATAAACACTTAGGGGATTTTTCTGAGGAGGTTAAGGTTTTTTGCTTGGAACTTGTCTCCGTTTATTTCTCCTGTTACTTTTCACCAGCCAAGGGCTTCACCTGTATTTTATGCAAGGCACAGCTGTAGGATTTGCATCTCAGGAGTTGCTTCATGGAGAGCATTGATACAGTATAATAAATGCCGTTTAACCAAGCAGCCATCAGAAGCAACAAACGTCTTCCAGTACCAGAGGTGCTGGCTGGAAAAGGGAGAATTGTCTGTGAAAATGAGTCCGTAAGCCGTGACGTACCTCCTGCGTGTCCACGGGTCACAGTACGCCTGCCCCAGCCCTGGCATGTCCCAGCGCAGGGAGCAGATCACGTGTGTGGGCACTGTCATCTCTGAGTGTGGAGTGGCAGTAAAGGCTTAAACTCTTGCATCTGAGCGGAGCTGACTGGCCTGGGGGAAGCACTGAGCTAGCGGGGTAGGTGGTGGCAGCAAAGGGCTTACCCCAAGAGACAAGAACGCACTGCAGACCCTCCTTGCTACGCTAAATGTGGACTTAGGGTAGCAAACCACCGACACTGGGAATATGATGGCTGTTTCTCATGTGATGCCAATGTTGTTATTAAGTGATTTCTTTTCTATTACATTAACTGACAATGCTCCACTCCTGATGCCCTCTGACCATCTCTGATCAGAGGCAGAATTCAGTTTCCTCACGGACAGGTTAAAAGGGACTGCTGGGGTAAGAACAGCAGGGCAGCAGCTCTGAATACTAAAAATGCTAAATGAGAGCAAGTTCAGAAGAGGCAACTTTGGGTTTTGCTCATGGATGTAAAAAGTTTAATATCACCTTTTGAGAAGATCAGCATAGATGAAACTATTAGAAAAATAGCGTTTGACATATCCATAAGGAGAGATCCCCGGAAACAAAGATACAGCCACACGCCAATTGTTCACACATTGTGAACTGCCCTTCCATGACTGCAGACACACCGTCTAACGATCTGACCAGCTAGCAGAACAAAAGCCAGACCTGCATTCAACATACCAGCCTGACTAAAGGCAACAGATTAAGAAGTTTTGGCACAGTAAGAAACATTACCGAGAAATTATATACGTGCTTATGATACAGGACAAGTCAAACAGGAGAACCCATATCCAAAGAGAAAAACAATGGTCTCAAACAAATAGGAATATATTTCTTCACAATTAATTTTTCCAAGAGACATCTCCTCATTCCCCACTATAACCCCAGTGGATAAATGAGCGATGACACATACCTGAGCTAGTGCATTGCTCATCTAATAGCATCATAGAATCAGAGTGCTTTGGGTTGAAAGGGACCTTTATAACTCACCTAGTCCAACCCTGCTGCGGTGAGCAGGGATGACTTTCATGGGGCAGGTTCAAAGCTTCATCCAGCCTGACCTTGAACATTTCCAGAGATGAGTATCCAAAGCTGCTCTGGGCAACCCGTTCCAGCGTCTCACCACCCTCATTGTCACACAGGAGGGTCCACTGGTGGGAATGACTATGACTGGTGAAGTAACTTGTATCACCTCTGTAAAGGAGCCACAATGGAAGGATTCACCACCGTTGCACAAAGTGAAACTAGGTGCTTTGGAAAGGACTTCCAGGCCCACGTGACATTCAGGAGCTGAGGGATTTGATTAGGTTAGTTCAAGCTCTTCTCACACGTGTTTGAAATTCTGTGTCATTTTAGTGTTGAGTACTAAATGTAATTACTGCTTCTGCTTGATTAAAAGGAGGGTAAACTGTACCCATAGGACAGCTGCCCAAGCCAAAGGTATGGCCATGAGTGGAGACACCTTGGCTTTAGTGATTTATCTTGAACTGACCCAGAAGGATTTGCTCATCCTCAGCAGCAGTTGGAAGAGCCTGTTTCACTTGCCTTAGCCAAACTACAGCTGACGGGACATGAAAAATATCCGTAAGCCAGAGAAAAACCCAAACCAACAAGAACAAGAGATATATATAATCTGAGTATGAATGAAGTTAGACCAAAAATGAAGGGGAAAAAAAGAAAAAAGGTTTTTAACAGGGACAAAGATGTGAGACAGTTCCTTAG
>NW_010420523.1:13816-16639 GCF_000710305.1 Buceros rhinoceros silvestris | reverse complement strand
ATGAGAATGGGAGCATAAAATACTTTTAAGAGGGAGCCCAGTGGATGGACAGGCAGGACTCCCTTATGATTGCTTCTCAGCACTGGGGGCCGTACACAGCTCCAGCTGCTGCTTCGGGGTTTGTGTGTGGTGTCTCCTCTTTACAAAGATCAGGAACTGGGTTAAAAAAAAAAAGTCAAAGAGGCAACAAGCATGACCACATATCAAAACCCGCCCTATGAGGAACAAGTCTGTAGGCTAAGACTCTTGCGTCTGGAGAGAGGGTAACTGAGGAGGTAAGCCAGAGGCCCCAAGTCATGGGAGCAGGGAGCAGAGCAGGGTCAAGCGTTCACAACATTTTTTCCTCCAGAAGCCCTGGGAAGCATCGGAGGGTTCCAGGAGGAGCCAGAGCTGAAAAAAGGCACGCAGACATGGTCCTTCCCAGAACTCTGCCAGCACTCCCTGCCCAAGGACGCAGCGTCTGTGGGGCCAACAGGAGGCTCAGAGAGTATCGGCTGAAGAATTTCCCTCATATGTAAAAAGTCATTTTCAGGGAAACCTCCAGGAGAAGGATGATATTTACTTCCTCTGTTGTTACTTCTCTGTTGCCTGAGAAATGCCGTTCCTGCAGACAGGCTACTGGGCTGCAGGGACCTTCAGCCTGGCTGCCCTTATGTTGCTTTCTGACTTTGTTTATAAGATCGTGGAAGATGAATCAAAAGCAGCTTCTGGAATGAAGCAAGATGAATGGAGAAGGCATGGATAGATCTGTTTGCCTTGGAGAGCAGCCACATGTAAATAGAGTAATTAGTCCTGGGAAGGAGAAGTGTGACTTTGCTATGCTCCCAACCACCTTCTCCTCGCTTCAGTCTTTGACACCTTTCCAAGGAAACAGCCTGAAGTCGTGGGAAATTTTCTGATTCTTAACCTTCTGCAGAGAACTGCTGACAGCAATCCGCTTGGTCTAAGCACACTTCAGATGCTCTTGAAGTAGTTTATTTGCAATTAACTTTTTTTGGCAGGGAACGAGAACAGATCTGTTGACAGTCAGAAGTGGTCATAAGGCTTTTATATTTTCAGACTGGATTAGAACACTTCAGAAAAATACTGGGTAAAACTGAACTCCTGACAGTAATAGCATGCTCTAGGCAAGATGTGGACCACCGTGATACAGCACAAATGATGGCAGACAATACGAGAGGGAGAACAAAGGACTGGGGTGGTTTTTCCTCCTCAGATCTTCCCATAAATTCGTAATCTAAAATGACTGCATCATTCTGCAAAGAAAAAACTTTGTATCATCTGCCTGATTTCTTTACCCCAAACTTATTAAAAGCTTGTAAAAACCTGGCACAAGGGACGTGTCACAGGAGTGCAACATCCTCAGTTTGATCATTTCTTACCCAACATATAGGGTAGGCTATACCCAACATACAAAATGAATGCTGTAAATGATTCCTGTGATGTGTTACTAAGAATGGTAAGGTTTTAATTGCTTTCCAGCAGTTTTAGATTACACTTCTCCCTGCACTACATCTGTGCACTACAGATGTTCAAGCCCAGAGCTCTCATCCAGTGGCTAAGCTCGGCAGCATTTGCAGAACATTTAGGGTATTAAAACTCAGAACATGTTTATAAGAGCCTGGTACTGGAGGGGAATGACATTTTTCAATTGAGTAATGATATATGACGGGAATCACAGCATCTTTTCAGAAACCTATTTATAAGCATCAAAACCTACTTCTGTCCCCTTTTCTCATGCTAGGTCTGCTGCTACGCTGAAATCTGTGGATCATCCACAATCCACTACTAGCAGCATCAGGTTTTATTAGTTGAGGGGAGGGAAAGCAACGGGTCTAATCATCTGCTTTCTGTCCTTCTCAAGAAAATCTCTATGGTATAGTGGTCATAACCACATGGGGATTTAGCTCAAAGGTTAGTGCTCCATTTGCTTTGTTTCACCTGATTTTGAAGAATTTCCTCGATTTTTGCAAAGGCAGCTGAGCACAAAAGATGTATGAGGCTGCCAGGAGGCTGGGAGACAAGAAGGACTGGTGAGATCAGTGCTGAGGATTTAATTCATTGTTTGAGTAGCTTTTGATGGTATATTCAGCTGTATAGCTCTCTACCATTGTTTGAAATAAATTAAAACAGTTTTAGAATTATCTATCTTACCAACACTTCTGTATTGACGTGGCTCTCTGCTACAGCCATTACGACTTTCCCCTGGGAGGAGCTAGCTTGATAGCTTGCTAGTTTGAGTTAAATGACTTAAATGATAAGTGGCATTTTGTTCTCATTACACTAAGAAAAGTCAATCAATATAAAGCACATCAATGCATTAATGTAAAAGCAGAAACCAAAGAAAACTCATATTAAATGGAAATTTAGAATCCATTATATTGAACACTACAACTCAATTTCCTGAACTAGAGCTGACAAACCACCAGTAAATGTCCAGCAGGGAGTAGTTCTGCGCTGATTATACTGACTAGATGATTTAATAGGACTTTTTCCTCTCTAATACCTACGAACATACGTCAATCAGTGGCAGCCCACTTAGCGGAAGTACCTTTCCTCTTCCACTCCAGATGCATGGCTTGAGCTGCCTACACCAAGCGGTGCTAACAGGGCAGCCGGCTGTCCGTGACCTCCGCAGGAGGTAAGCCCCCCTGCAGAAATCCCAGGGGAACATCCTGAAGGATTTCACTTTCAACTCTAGCAAAACCCTTCCTCCTTTCTCATGGAGCATCTTCAGTCAAAGCCTTGCTCTAGGAGAGGAGGGTGCCATGGCTGTGGGGACAGTCCCCAGATGTAGCACAATGTAGGGACCAGCCAGCAGAT
>NW_010420523.1:3150-13716 GCF_000710305.1 Buceros rhinoceros silvestris | reverse complement strand
GTGTGTGGGGGCGGGGGGGGCGGGGTCTGTGCCCAGCATCCTTTCCCCTCCTGAGGATGCTCTTAGGACACAGGTCCCTGCAGACTCCAGGAGAGAGGAGGTGGCAGGTATGCAGCTGGGAACAGGCACTGACTTGTCCCCCGTGAGGTCTTCTCCTCTGTTTAAGAGCCTCAATAAATCTACCCGAGGAATAGCCGAACAGCCTTGGCTACATGGATTTACCCAGGTTGGTCTTCTCCCACTCATGTTGTCCTACGGGCTGCAGAAAGTTTGCATCTGAGGAGCGGAAGCAGCCACCTCCTCCGTATTGCCAAGGTTTTATTGTACATTCCACTTCTGAGCTGTCATTTCATTTAATTTCCAGTAGATGCTACTCTACTCTAGACGCTTGCTGGAGCCGGTAATCGCTCCTTCCCTGAACGCCAGGTCTTTACGGCAACACTTCTTTGTGTGTTTTCAGAATACAGGAAAATAGTCTTTAGCCATCAGAAGGTGATCAATGGCATGAGACTGATTAATTAACAAGTGAAAAGGAAGGAGCAGGGATACAAACCAGATCCTGTTCTACGCCTACCCAGTGAAGCCCAAAGCTGGTGCAGGAACAGATTCAATAATTCAAAGATATTTTGGTAAGCAGTGGCAAGAATATGTGAAATCGCATTATACATCAGCAGTGCTGGTAAAAAGCAAGCGTGGGTATATGTGAAGCAATAAAATTTTGATGCCCAGTAGTGAAATAGGGAAAATGGAATAAAACAGCCTTTCTGAGAGAATCCTTGAGTATAAATATACAAATTTGACCACAAATAATATCAAATCCCCATTTACAACACTGAATGTGGTTTGCACAGCTTATTATTTTACCAATTTCGACATATTTCTCTGCTTTTCACCAAAAAAAGTTCCTTTTGGGTTGAAAGGTGGAATCCTTTTCGTTAAGAAAGACTCATAGGTACCTTGCAAAGTCTTTTGGGCAGAGGACACGGTTTAGCTAAAAAACTTAAACCAATATTATTTCTCAGCCAGTTTAGCCCATATGTCCCCTTCATGCTTTGTGCTGTGGAGACAGAAACCTGCCATTGTTAGAAAATATGGAAAAAATTCTTCTCCTCATCTGAGCTGGGCCATGCTGGAAAGAAAAGCTAAGTTCCTTGTCCAAATTTGTACCCGTTATTTGCAGTCACACTTTTTAAGTGCTTGTGCTGGACGCACTGGGAAGCTGAACCCTGAGGCTGGTGTCCCACATAAGGCAATTGTTCCACACGAAAGGAGCGGGGACGCTTGATTTCCAGGAGAGCTCTGTCCTGATATCAAACCCCTGGTAGCGTAAGGACCAAGAGCACCTGCTTGCAGACGTCCCCATTCAAAACCTTCTTCACCAGCTCTAGGCAGTACATGCCCTAAAACTCCTTCTCCTGGCTCCGCTTTCAAGGAGAGAGACCCAAGCACGCTGACTAATAAAACGACACCAGCAATTCTGTGAAATTACCAAAAAGGCAAAAAAAGGAGAGGAAGTGTTGCTTCAGACTATAATTAGGGAAATCTACTGTGAATATTAATGAATGGCGCCAAACAAAGTTGTACCAACTCTGCATATTTCTCATCTAGAGAAGCCTTTGCCTTCCCCCCCTCCCCGATACTTTCAGAAAAGCGGCAGCATTAACTTAATCTTTTATTTAGCTAATAGGAAAAGATTGCATTAGAGCTTTCCTGGAATAACTGTGAGCGTACTTTAAACCGAACGCATAACGGCAATGCCCTGTTCAGCGGGAGCTGCACTAAGTACGGCTGTGTCAAAGCTTGAGCCCTTGTTGCAAGTGTCACATTATCTGACCTTTTTCTCAAGCTCTAGTTATCACAATCCTGCGAAAATCAGCTTTTATTAGGGGAATAAAGGTTTCTAGTCCTGATGGCTGCAGAGAAAATGTCAGTTCCAAAGGCTCCTGAAGGAAATGAGAGGTACCCGAGCCTCTGCTGTTAAAAAACCATAGTAATAGAGCTTCAGCTCTACACTTTGGCCATCCCTAACCACAAGCGTCACAGACAGCATTGCTGCGTGGGAAAACTCGCTGTACACAGAGTGAGGCAAAACAGTTCCTTCATCCTCCCCTAAACCTCAGCGGCCACCCTTTGGGATCCCTGCCCGCTCCCGGGGATGCCCACCTCCCGGGATCATTACACAGCCAGGCTTTAACACCGTTCGACAGTGCTGCTGAAGCCCGAGGATGGATTCGACGCTATGCACCTAGGATTAGTTTAACTGCAGCTGTCTTGCTTGTGTGTCTGAGAGCCTTCTAACCCCAAGGCAAGGCTGTAACCTCGCTAGAAGGTGCTGGCTTGCCTCCTCACCCTCATCAACAGTGTTCCTCAGCATCTTGCTGAGCCCTGGTTCTCTCCCATCCCGTTCCCGAGACAGTTTTGTTTCTCACTTGAACTTCAGCTGCTTGAAAGATGATGTCAACAGCAATCACGGCAGAGGCCAGCTTTGCAAACAGTGTACTGCTGCTTTGCATAGAAGATAATCCTTGGTGAACATTTTGCATGTGAACCTTAATTTGGCATCAGGAGAAGGGTCCCTGGCAGCAGAACGTACGCACGTCATCTCGCAGTAGGAGTTACAAACACACAATCAGTACAGGGCAGAAGGTACTCTGTGGAGTAGAGCTGCCCCGGCATCAGCTGTGCCATTACCTGCTGGTGCCTCTTGCACCCTAAGGCTTCCCACTCCCTGCTGATGGCCATGGGGACTTCAAACAGGGCAAGCACAAGCACAGTGGCTCCTGCCAGCACACCATGAGCATCAGAAAGTTGAAGTTCCTGTGCTCCAGCAGAGCAGTAGGCAGAGACGGAGGGGTGCAGATCCAAGGGGGCAACATGAGGGACAGTATCCATGCAGCCTCACAGTGCTGGACTAGAAGAAAAGAGGGCAGATGGCCCTCTGGCTGCTCCTGGGCTACCACAGGTCCCTGGGCAGTGCCACCCATGAAAGATGATGGGCCAATGTGGAAAAGAAAAGGGGCATGGTGATTTGCTTGAGTGAATCCCTTAAACACTCTGTGCCAGGCTTACCCAACCATAAAACACCCGCAGACCTCGCAGTGGTGTTCCGAGAATAACTGCAATCTGAGGTCCTCCACGATAAACTGCTCAAAGAGGGAAGAGCATTATGATTTATTGATGATTTCTTCGGCATTTAGCCTTTTCCACAGGCCATGGTTCAGCCAGGAAAGACAGAGGCTGACATGGTTGTGATCTTTTTCTCTTCCATGCAAATGGTAACCTAGGCGATATGCAAACACGTCTGCTTAAATCAAAGCCGAGGAGTAAAACTCCTCACCCTTTCCTGCTCAGGCACAAACAACGGCAGCGATTACAGAGGCTCAGAAATACCATTCAAACACAGAGGGTGAGAGATAAGTAGACAACTGCATATTGAGATACGATAAGGTTAGTAAAGAGATGGGGTCTCGTTTAAAAGGCCAGCTAATCCATTAGGAAAAACAAACAAGCACTTAGTATTCCTTCCATTTTAGCACTGAAGAGATACTTATTCTTCAGCCTTCTGTGGTGTCTGTGCCAGACATTAATTCTCAGGTGATAAATGAGAAACCAAACGAGACATTTCCAGAAAAATGAGAGAGATCAGACTCACGTCCCAGGTAGGCTGTAATTAAGCCCTCAGTTACAGCACGCACTATCTAAAACCCACAGTGTGGGGTTTTTTGCTTTACAGCTGGATGTGGCATAAACAATGTCCTTTGTACCATGTCTCTGCCGGTGATTTTAATTGATTCTGCACTGATTAGGTGCATATGCACCTAATGGCTGGGGATTTCCTCTGAACAGTTTTTGATATCTCACCACAGTGCTCACAACCCAGCTTGTGGCTCATGTGAGTAACACTTTGGTTGTTACTTTCCGCTCCCTGGATGGTTTTTACACCCTTAGCATCCCCCCAGCTGTGCTGGCTGCCGTGTGGTGCTGAAGCACTGGCCAGTTTGGAGGAGATAGATGAGGGCGCAGCTCTGGTACCCCGTGTGTCCTGTTGTCAATGCGGGTACGGACTGGGGCGACCTCACGAAGCAGCTCCAGAGCCAGGTATGGAGAAACTGCAAAGCGGGCAGCACATTGGGAACCCCAACTTCTGGGTAAGGCAGCTTGCCGAATGCCTGGAGATCAGAAGTGTCAAGTCATTTATAACAGCAGCAGAACTATTTTTAAAGCTGCAGTTTCCGTGCGTACCTCGGACTGTCGGGAGCAGCATGAAGCGAACGCTGTTGCACAACTGTGTGTTACAGCTTGCATTCAAGGCTGGAGCGTGGGTGGGGAGGGACTGGTTACACATCTCTAGCAGGAACCCTAAAGGATGTTGTAACAGCCACACAGAGAAAACATCTGCTCATTAGCAACGCTGCTCCATTTCACGCACCGGGAGCATGCAAGCACAAACAAGCCCTGAGCGGAGGCTGCTCACGACTGAATCCCCACGCCGAGCTCCCGGCCTCTGCGCTTGGCCAACCGGCCCCTCCAGCCCCTCGCTAACCCGCTGTGCTCAGCAGCATCCCCTGACCTGCAGCTCGGTGCCGTATTCTGAAGGTGTTTTTCCCTCTGGACATCTGCATCGCCCTTGTTTCTTTTTCTCCTTCCTGCAAACGCTTATCCAGCTACCAGTGTTTTCCCCAGGTGTTTAGTTCCTCTGACTTTTCTTTCCAGTTGCTCCATCTAGTTTCCGCCACATCTCAGCTGCTTCTCCCCGAGGACACGATAGAAGCCAGGAAGATGATTTCCCATCCCCTTCCCGGGCTGCACCTTCCTTGGGCGAATCCTGTCCCCTTTGTCAGAAAAGGCTTTGTCCCATTTTTTGCTTCCTGGGAAGCCGTTAACAGGTCTAACCCCTTGGTGAAGCACACGCCTACACAGCCCCCACACCCCTAGATGTCCCACGAGCTGCCCCATGGTTGCTTTAATCTTGGGGACAGGCTCCCCAGAGGTCTTTGGGGAGGGAGAGCAGCTTTCCCCTGAGACGGGCCACCCCAGGGGCCAGGTTTGTGCAGTGGCCCTGCCCATGGAGCAAGCCTGTCCTCACCCTGGGATCTCCTCCAAGTGAAGAGTTAAAACAACAACAGGAGGGGAGCGGGACCGAGGGGATGAGGCCAGGGATGGGTTCACAAAGTAGCACTAGCTAATTATCCAGGGGGATTTTTGGGGGTAACACCAGGTCCCGGTATTTTTCCCAGTCCCCGGGGACTGGGTTCACGAGAGTCAGGTGCTTGGACCCTCCTGTGCACCTGCCTCAAAGGGCTGGTGGCAACACACCTGCCTTCAGATTAGAGTCCAGTGTCCATGGGAAATGGGCGCAGGAAGCGCTGGCTCCCGGCTGCGCTGGGTCCGTCCAAGCACCGAGTCCGGGAGCCGCTTTGCGGTGCGTGCCCAGCTCTGGGTGGGGAGGGGCTGGATCCAGGGACCTCGGTGGGAGATGTCACAACATTTGTTTGCCAGGCCAAAAAAAAAAAAGTCTGGAGCCCATATTTTCTGTCATCTCAAGCCTGAAGTGTACTTGCGGAGTCTGCAGTCTGTGACAGAGTTTTATGCTTGCAGAGGGGGATTATATTTTGAACATCCTTTAAATACCCTGCGGGTAGGAGTATCTCCAGTTTTGGAGCGGTGCGTGTATTCTGATAAATAAAATCAGCCTACAAAGTGGACCTCTGCATCGGCAATCAATACAGCATATATCTGCACCAGTGACTCACACAGCCTGTCATGGGCTGCGGTTCGTTATTTAACGTGAAGATATATTTATATTACAAAATATTTATGTTGAGATATTTTAACAGATATTTCGCAATACCTGTTTATAGAAAGGATAGAGTTCTGTGTCCAGTGACGTGCTGAATTCTTCATAAACATGTTTTTCAGAACTAAAAAAGTTTTTGGCACCACATATCGCTCATCTTGAAAGAAAGAAAACTGTAGGTCAGAGGTATGGTGGTAATCGCTGAAAGAAACGCCTTTCCTGATCACATTAATGTTCAGCCAAATCTTGTCCTACCGCCCAGGCCCAGTGGTGTCATTGGCCCACAGTCTTCTCCCAGGTGCCCTAGTTACAGCTAGAATCGGTCTGTACAGGAGTAACACGAGGGCTGCTGTCCTGCAGACCAAGGGGCCCCGCAAAGACAGGTCAGTGTACCCGCCGTGCGAGGGGAGGAGGCCGAGTTATCTCTGCAGCTCAAACATCGTGTTTAAAGTACAAGTGTGTGCAGCAATCACAGCTTTGACAGAAAGTATTTTCTCTTTTGTTTTTTAACATACGCAATCAACAGAGTCCTTTTCCGTCTACAGGGGCAGACACCACAGCACCAGCTGTGTGAACTCATACAAGTGTGTCCCTGTAGAGAAGCCAAGATGCAAAGGGCTTCAAAACTTGTGGTAGCCACCACTAGAAAGGAAAAAGTTCTCCAAAACATCACCCTGATTTTTTTCCCCTAAGATTCCAGGAGGACGGACAATTAAAACTTCCCTGATGACAGAGATTTGCCAGCTTATGCAGCACTTCGTGGGAAGTTTGACTTCCCGCTGGCTGCTCCCAGCGCGGAGACGCTCTGAGAGACACTGTTTTCCAGCCCTGATCCACTGAACTGCAGTTAGTGCCCAGCGTTTTGGATCAGATGCCAAACCTTCCCCACAGTTGTTTGGCTTGCAGGTGCCAAAGCACCCTCCTCTCTGAAATCCTCCCGCCTGCTGTGTGCCCGGCTGCCTCCCTGCGAGCCCCAACACCATGTGGGGCTGTCACGGAGTGCTCAATTCCAGCAGCTCAGCACTGGGACGGATGCACCCAGAGAAGTGAGCCTACAAAGCCGGACGTGCAGAAGCCGCCTCACGCTGCAGCACGGTTTGCTGTGCTGCTGAGGATGCAGTGCTTTGGGGGAGCTGCCTCTTGGTGCACAGAGGTGGGATGGACTTCTGTGGGGATCAAGGCATTTGGGGGAGGCTGGGATGAGGCTCGGCAAGGTCCACAGGACAGCTGCCTGACACATATGGGTGCCACCCCACTGCCCAGCTGTGGGATGCTGGTGGAGCTCTGCATCCATAAGGCTCACAGAGGCGTCCTGTGCACGCTTCCTGGGCTTAGGATAGCTTGCCTGGGTGATAGGATAGCTCGTCTGATGATATAGGATTATAAAAGTCAGTATTAGAAAATCTCTCTGTCTGAAGGCAGATTTGCAGTAGCCATTGGCCAGCGTGGACACCAAGGGGAAAAGGCCCCCGCGGGTTTAGCATGGCACACGGCCAGCCAGGACCCCTCGCCCAGCGCAGCGTGTCTGGGTGGCCCATCCTCCTCCTCCCACAGGGGCTGAGCTTTGGCTCTCCTCCAGCCCGAAACCACACTCATTTTCGGTACATTTTGGGGCTCCCCAGGCTGTGGGTTGGGAGGGGACAGTAGGACACTGCCTGTGTGACAGTGACACTCCCATAGCGTGGGTCCATGCCACGCACTGCCTTTCCATCAGGGTGCTGCCAGGCAAAGGCAGCACTGATGGGCTTTTAACTGTCTTCACACCCCAGATGCTGAAAGACCACCAGCCTCCCCTACTGCAAAGCAAAGGGTGCACCGTCTCGGAAATAACTGTACTGCTCTAACGCCAGCACATCGAAACCACTGCAGGACCCTAAAGGTAAGCCCTTGAGCGCCTCCTTACTGGGACCCGATGATGCTTAGGGACAGACACAGTGAAACCCCCTCCTGGGTAACAACCAAAACCTCCGAGTATGATCCACAGCACATGAAGAGGCAGAAGCAAACAGCAGCCACAGCCCTGAAGCGGAGCAGAGGGTCTGGTTCTGGCTGGTGGGGGTTAAAACTGCTGGGTGGAACAAGCTCTTTTGCTTCAAAGCAAAGAGGGAGTTCCTGGCCAGCCACACAGCTGCGGGACATCTGCCCGCACCCAGGCACCGGGCTCTGCAGCTAGCAACCTGCTGACAGGGTACCGTCAACAACACACCGGGCAACAACGACAACAGGAGAAGAACAAAAACCGAACGGGGAAGCAGAGCCAGGGAGCTTGAGTGTGCCTGAGGCCACGCGGCAAGTCTGCGGCACTGCCGAGACATGACAGGTCTCTCATCCCTGCTCGGCTCCCTCGGCTGGCTGTATCTCGGATGCATGTATGTAAATCTGAAACAGACCGCTGGCCTGCTTTCAATTTACCAGGAAGCCCAACTCACACAATTTAGGGGCGTGAAGACCAAAGTAGCAGGAAGAAGCTACACACATGGTTGTTTCCAGGCCCCCAGGAGAAGCCTTTATCCTCCATCCCCTCAGAGCAGCCTCCCAATCCAGGTGAGGTCCCACTTGCTCCTGCTGGGGGGCTGGAAAGCATGAAGACACACAGCACAGTGAGGTCTGGGTCCTCCTGCCAGCCCCGCCTGCCACAGGGGCTTTTTCACACTACTCCGCAAGCGCAGAAATGCGTTTGAGGGATCCCACGCCAAATGGAACCATTGGTCTGGCCACCCTCATGCTTGACCTCCATCAGTGGCCAACAGCTGGTGCCCAGGCTGGGGCAGAAACCAGGCAGTGTCAAAACAACTGCCTCCCAGAACACTCCTCCCCCAGTCTTCATTGCAGGGGCCCTCCAAGCTAAAAACTGATACGGTACGAATGGCTTGTGCTGAGTTCCTTCTCTATTGATTTACCGAGTTGCTCTTCAATCCTCCCGCTGCATTCAGTGTCCTTTTCAAAGGCAGAATTAGGCCCTGCGATTAAGGAGAAATTGTCCTATTTAGAGGAGAGAGAAGTGAAAGCTCCAAGAAAGAAGATTTGCAGAGGTTTCTGGCTCGCAGCTTTGTTCTGAAACGCTCCAACACATCGCTGCGTAGGTGGTCATTTCGGTAGTCTGGCACCAAACTGTAAATTATACCGTAGTTACAGCCCTGCGTAATACCTGACACACGCTTCATGAGAGATGTTGCAGCAGTTCTTAGAAACCGTGGGGATCTATTGTGCTGTGAAGCATATAACAGGGGGCTGTGGTTCTAAAGGGGAATTTATGATGTGGTCATGGAGTAGGTAATGGATTGCAGACCCCCAAAATCATCCCGGGCTACAGGAATGCTTTATTTCAGGATCGCCTCATACCGACTTCCTGCCTTGAAAGTTCAGGCAAGGCTTTAGATCATCAGCCCATCCGCTGTATTATTTTCAGTGACAGGCAGAGCTAATTAGCTTGTATAGCTATTGTTTGCACTACTTTATCCTCATTATTTCTCTGACTCGCCATGCAGGCAACAATTATAAGCCGTAAGGACATGCAGAGTTATGCCTGGAATCTCTGGTTTAATTTAGAGGCGGCACAGACAGGGAGAGCACTGCTACTGCTAACCGCGGATGCCTACCTGACAGATTTATGAAGAGATTTCATGTGCTCATCTGCCTTTCCTGCATCCCGTGCTGCACAAGCTGAATTAACAGCTGGCAAATCGGGACCTGCAGCCCCTGCGTGCGCTAGGCTTACCGGGATGACACAGCTGACTATCGAGGCCTCGATTCACACACGTGAAGGCACATAAAGATTAGGAGCTTTAGGGGAAGCAAAAGGGACCACATATCTCAGGGAACATGCAGACCAAAGCCTTCCCTCCAGCAGCTGCTTCCAAGTGCTTGCCCTAGTTTCCCCTCGGAAACTAAAGCTGCTGTTTAGCACTTCAGGTGAGAAATTTCCATTGCAGAAGACAGCTCGTTCACAAGACTTCCAAAAACAGGAACGCGGGTTTTTCCTCCTGCAGTGCTAAGCGGAGACTGCCAGTGGTCAGAATTTAAGCACAGGGTCACCTACACCCTGTCATGCCTTGCAGTGCGCTAACGAGAACCCCTCTTTTATACCTACTACCTCTCTAGTCAGACATGGTGTCACCAGAGCTGGCCACGGGCTGCTGTGCCCTGCCTTCCCAAGCCGATGGTCCCCTTGGGTTCCTGAAGCCACAGCCCCACGGCCCCTGTCCTGCTGTGAGAGCTCTCCGGCAAACACCGGTGTGGCTCAGAGGTGTGTACCAGCAGCTGCTAGCAAGACCGGGTGAGTGCATCTGAACTCAGATCCCTGGAAACGGGGAGGTGAGTACCCCACAGCTGGCAGCAAGGAGCCCCCTGGATTTGCGCTGTTTCTGTTCCTCCACTTTGCGAGCATCCTTCCATGCAGCTGGACAGCTGCACCCTCTGTGCAGCTATTGGGTGTGCTTGAGGAAGAGCAGAGCGTAGAACTGGGAGTGAAACGGCCTCGCTGGGCTGTTTCAGGATGCAAGTGATGAAGTTGGCAGCGCTGACTGTTTTTGAAGCACAAACGTGGTCACACATAGTTCATATTGTCTTTAAATAACAGATTCCCAAGACTGGAGAACAAATAGGGTGAAACTTCTATGAATGACCACGCTGGGGTTAGAGCAAAAACGAGTCTCTCTGCAGAGTGGCCTTTAGTTAAAAGTCAGAAAAAACTGTAATTGGAAACCTTATTGGGATAATTTGCAATGCTCAGCGTAGAGGCCGGTTGAAAGAGTACTTAGTGCAGTAAG
>NW_010420523.1:0-3060 GCF_000710305.1 Buceros rhinoceros silvestris | reverse complement strand
TTGTTCAGAGTCTGGGTAGTTTTTAAAGGCTATTCAGACCAGCATTTCACAGTAGGAGAAGATAGCTTGGTGTACGTACAAGAACTGCAGCTTTAACTTGGCAATTCCAGCACTTTATAGACTTAAACCAGACCAGATTGTTTCTCGGGGTCTTTTTTAATAAAGGGGGGGAGGGGATGGTACAGGGAAAGGATTATTTCAGCAAAGGGAAGCGTTTTCAGAGTGCAGGCACAGGAGATGCTGTTTCCAAAAGGGCAAATCTCCGCCCTCGTGGCAGGATCTATTCTTCCCTTGTAACCCATCCCTTTGCCTGTCACCTGAGGGATCAGTCAAAGGCTTTTGGAGTGCCTGCTCTGGCATTCTTTACTGTGATATGCAGGAAGTTTATCCAGGTTCAGAGGAAGAGAAGGAAGAGCTTTATTTCACCTTGTGCCCATGGATAAGATGAAGACCTGCACCGGGAACTCAGGTTTCTGCTTGCTGGTATCAGTACCCACAAACAGCTTTCTTCCCCAAACAGTTTCTCTCAGTTTTCCCAAGCCCGTTTTATTCTAGCTGCCTGCCTGGCCCGGCTGGGAGAACCTCCCAGCCCAGTCACAGCCTTCTCCAGTTGCAAGATGCTACCAGACCCGGGAAGGCAGGCAGGACAGCTCACTGCAGCATCCTCTCGCCACTTGGGAGGGCTAAAGACAACTCCCTGCCTCTTCCCACTGTCACAGGGTGCTTTGCCCAGCTGGTAGAGGCAGAAAGGAGGGATTAAGATAGGAAGCCTTGCAGCCCTCTGCCAAATCCTCCTCCTCATCTCCTACAATCACCACATGAGCCAACTGGTGATGGCTGCGCTGCCGAGATCAGCGGTGTCTGCTGCAAGGCAGCCCAGCTGAGGGCTCCCAGCAGCAGGGAATCCCTTGCTGCCCCCATGGCCCTGCCAGGCGCTGGGGAATTACCAGGAACCGCCACCCTGGGTTCCCTCTGCAGGTTATTCCTCTGGAGAAGGGACAGGCAGCAACCAGCGAGGTGGCTGCCATCCTACACGAAGTCAACAACACAGCAGCAGCCTGATCATCAGGCACACCAGCAGTACCAGCAGCTCTTTTCCATCTAGATAAATACATGTATGCGTTTGTGACCTCAATATGGACCCTCAAGGGGACTGAGGAGGATGCAGGCAGGTTTTAAAGCAACACCCCTTGCTCAGCAAAGCAACAACCAGCAGCTACATGCTGTTTCCTTCAGCAGAGGGTTGGTGTAGCAAAGAGCATCTTACCTCTGAGTGCTTTCTGTCACCATCTAACAGGAGGAGATTTAGGAGATGGCTTCCAGAAGCATCTCAAATTTGACAGGTGAATCCAAAACTTGCCTGGAAAAGTTGAACCCACTCATGCCATCTCCAGGCCTTCTTCTCCCACAGGCACCAAAAAAAGTATCAGTTTAACTCCACTGATGTATATCAACACCTCAGTCTTTGACTACCCAAAACGGTAGGAAGTGGTTAAAATAAAATTAAAAATCCCCACTCCAGAAGAAAAAGAACCCAAACCTCAGGAAAAGCTTTTCCTCTACCAAAACACTCCCCTACAGAGCCTCCCTGATTTCAAAACTGCATCAGGAGGTGAGACCTTGGTGCCCTTCATATTTTCTCCAATCAAGTGCATCCATTCCTTTTTCATGTTAATTGCCCTGCCAGAAAGTGTCTTCTTAATTGCAGCTTAATTAGGAGAAGGAGCCTGTGGAAGCAGCGTATTGGACCCACCTGGGCCAAACTGAAAGTAATATCCTTCCCTTCTCATTCCCCATCAGTGCAGCCTTAACATTCTCTTCAAAAATATTCTTTACTGCTTGCTGTTGTTTTCTGGCTGAGTAATTCAGAACTCTAGCTATATGCTTTTATTTCTGCTCCAGGTGATAAAAGCTATGGAAACATCCTGCTTTTCCCCTGCAGAGGTAGGATTCAGTGGAGCGTACGGATGGATGGTTAGCTCCCCTCTCTTCCTCTGTATCTCAGGTACGGATTTGGATCGTGCCCACTTCATTCCCTAGGCACTTATGCCATATGTTTAATAAACTAAAGTGACCTCTCCCGTCTCTGTCCTGCCTAGGGGAGGAGGCAGGGTCTGAGCAGAGCCGGCTCCCGCAGCCAGCGCATGGCATGGTAACAGCGTGGCTCCGATCTGCCGTACACCAAAGATTTTAGCACGCTACTGCTTCCGTGAGCTTATTTTAAGACACCAAACCAGCAAGCAATGTGCACGCCTGTGTGTTTAATAGAAATGACAATCTGCAGAAGCACCAGTCCCTTGGTTCTCGGGGAGACGTTGCTGGCACTGGGCTCTTGGGAAATCCGCAGCAATGGAATTTTTTTAAGAGTTTGGGTTTGTGCTTCACCCCCCCCCCTTAAGTTATATCAAAGTTTTCTATTCATCATGAAGATTTATTGATTGTTCTAGGGCTGTGGGATAATTAAATATACAAAGGCTTGGCAGTTGTAGCAGGGAATATTATTTTAGAAATACTAACAATATGTTAAATCCAAGGCATTCCACTCCCAGTACCCCACGGGTCATAAATAAGTTCATTGCAGGGGATATAAATCTACAGGGCACCGTTTAAAAATCAGGTACATGACTGGACTATCGCTACGGAGTTTACGTCTCACTTATCCCACAGTTATGAAGGTCAGTAACCCTCCCCCTCCCTTCCGTTCCACTCATTATTTTATGGCTCACTAAAATCATAATGTGTCATTCACGGGTTTTTAGTCTATGAGGATTATGTGCTAGAATTAAATGGAAATACATCATTCTGCAAGTATCCCCAGCTCTTACAGAAAGTAAATCCTTGCCACCCCTCCCCTCCCAGCGCTAACTGTCCGGCTATGAAACGGGGCTGCCTGCCCCCCGAGTGAGATTTTATTGCTAAAAATAAAGTAAAAGTTGTTTTAAAACAAAGAACACACATCTTTATAGTAAAACTCAAGTTTGTTTTACAATTAGAGAAAAAAGTCACATGGTCCCCCAAAAAACCCCAAGTTTTTTATATATATATTTTGAAAATATATTT
>NW_010420522.1:33971-35605 GCF_000710305.1 Buceros rhinoceros silvestris | reverse complement strand
ACCTTGCCGGGCTGTATCCAGGGCCGGAGGCCAATAGCATGAAGTTAAACAAGACAAAGTGCCGAGTCCTGCACTTGGGCCACTACAACCCCCTGCAGCGTTCCAGGCTGGGGGAGGAGCGGCTGGAAACTGCCTGGGGAAAAGGAGCTGGGGGTGCTGGTCAACAGCCAATGGAACATGAGCCAGCCAATGGCATCCTGGCTGGTACCAGCACTGGTGTGGCCAGCAGGAGCAGGGCAGGGATTGTCCCCTGTACTGGGCACTGGTGTGGCCACACCTTGAATCCTGGGTCCAGTTTTGGGCCCCTCACTCCAAGAAGGACACTGAGGTGCTGGCGGGAATGAAGCTGGTGAAGGGTCAGGAGCACAAGTCTGATGAGGAGTGGCTGAGGGCCCTGGGGGTGTTTAGTCTGGAGAAAAGGAGACTCGCTTTCTACAACTCGCTTTCTCACTCTCTACGACCTTCTCACTCTCTACAACTACCTGAAAGGAGGTTGGAGCAAGGTGGGATGTGGTCTCTTGTCCCAAGTAACAAGCAATAGGATGAGAGGAAATGGACTCAAATTGTGCCAGGGGAGGTTTAGGTTGGACATGAGGAACAATTTCTTCCCCGTTGGAGTTGTCCAGCCCTGGCCCAGGCTGCCCAGGGCAGTGGTGGAGTCCCCATCCCTGGAGGGGTTTAACAGACGTGTCGATGTGGTGCTGAGGGACAGGGGTCAGTGGTGGATTTGGCATTGCTGGGTGATTGGTTGGACTCAATGATCTTGAAGGTCTGTTCCAACCTAAATGATTCTGTGATTCTATGTACAGGCAGGTGATGGAGAGCCTGGGGAGACAGAGTGAACTGGCGCATTGGCACAGAGCAGGGCAGATGTCACCTCCTGAAGCAGCGCTTGACGCAGCCATGCCAGGATGAGTGTTTGTGGCAGGGTACAGCCACAGCAGGGCAGAGCAGTGATGCTGGGCAGGTCTGAGAAGGGGTGGCAGCGCCAAAATGTACCACTGCCGTGGCATGTCTGGGGCTCCTGTGGCAGGGACTGCTGCGTTTCTGTGCAGAGAACCCTCTCTCTAGCCGAGCTCTCTGTCCACTTGCGATTGCTCCCCTGAACCTCCCTCTGCTTTGCTCACTGCCTGGCCCCTTCCATCCATTTATCTTCCCAGCAATAGCTGCATCTTTGCTGCAGAAGAGGTAGGAGGGATGGGCTCAGAGGCTGGGTGGCAGGGGGGGAGCAGCCACGTGCAGCGTCTGCACAGTGTTCACTTCGCTGCCAGTCTTCCCACCCGGGTCCTCGTTGCCTCTCCCTGGGTGCACAGAGCACCCTTCCCATCATGTCAGCAGCACAGCTGTCTGCGTCTGAAAGGTCTGGCCTCCAGGTGTTGAGTTTCACTTTTTTTCCCGGTTAACCAGTGGGTTTTTAAAATATTTTTTCCTTTCTTTTTTAATTTCCTTGCGGAGGGTGGGACTGTTGTTTGCGCTGAAAGTGCCGCCCCTGAGCGCTGGCAGACGCTTGGGTCATATCCCCCGGCCTCCCTGCTCCAGGGTTTGAGTCAGCCCCAGGCACCTCCGGCCGCCTGAGTCACTGTTGCTTCCCACTGGCTCCCTGCAGCTGCGGCCACGGGACCAGCGGCGGGGGG
>NW_010420522.1:30116-33880 GCF_000710305.1 Buceros rhinoceros silvestris | reverse complement strand
GTGGTGAAGGCGGACAGGCCAGCCACGCTTTTCGTTTCGTGCGAGCAGGTGATGCAGGCAACCACCAGCCCGCCAGCAGGTACCGACTCTGCCTCTGCTCTGCTTCTCCTGCGCTGTTGGTAGAGAGGGGACTGAGCTGCGAGGTGGTCCAGAGCAGTGGAGGAGCTGGAGATGCTCCAGGTGTCCGTGTGTGAGGGAAGGCAGGAGGAAAGCAGGGAGCAGAGCAGAGCTGAGCGTCTCCCAGCGTCACTGCCTGGGAACTAAGGCCAGGCTGAGCAGACCTGTCCGGGCAGAGCGAGCTGTCCTGTGGGCTGGTGTGACTGATGCTGGGGCTGAAGGCTCAGGAGCTGGGGATTTGTTCCTGTAGTTGTCACATTCTGCCTTAGGGTCACCCTGCATGGGTCTGTTCATCCCTCTTAAGCCCTCTTGCATGGAGGGTATTATCCCAGTGCCTGGCCACCGCCAGGGAAGGAGAGTGGTCCCTCTTCCACGTCCTCGTTTTGGACAGCAGATAAAAGTACTTTCATGGACTTTCTCTCTTTCTCACTTTTCCTTTCTCACTTTCCTTTCTCTCTTTTTGTCTTCCCTCCACCCATGCCTGCTCTGCTTCTGGTAAACCCCAGAGGGACTTTGCCTCGTGACAGGCTGAAGTTTGTTTCTTACTCAGATCAAAGATGGTTTTGCTGGGTCAGAAATCCCTCACCAGAGGCAGTCCCAAACTTCTGCTGTGTCTAAGCCCAGGTGTCCTCCTCAGGTCCCCAAGCTGCTCACTACTGCACTCCCCAAGGGGTGACCATCCTCTTGGGCTGGCTCGGCCAGGGGATCCTGGCCTGTGTCAGACCTTTCAGAGCTCATTTCCCCCTGGCACCAGAGTTTCAAAGCGTGGCTGAGCTACTCCTTGTGCTGAAGAGCTCCTGGCCCCAGGAGAAGAAGATGCTGCTTTGAGTGTGGTCCTTACAAAGTGGCACACTTTACCTCTTTGGAAGCTTTTTATCATGGGACACCTTTCTCTTAATTTTTTTGCACTGTTGCCAATAACTCGTGTTTTAAACCCGAGTTATCCCTCTAAGCACTGATGAACATCACAGGCTGCGTTAGAGATTCTCTTTCCCACCCGACAGATCGGAGGGAGAGCTGCACTTCCAGGTGCTGAGGAGATCACCTTGCGCCTCCTCGGCAAACAGCTCTTCCCCTTTCTGATGGGTCACACCAGGACAAAATACCAGGTTCCTTGGCAAATCCCAGGGTCTTCCAGAGTCCAGAAACAGGTACCCTGATGACTTCTTGTGGAGGCCCTGAGGAGACACCAGGAGCCGGTGCTGGGATGGCTCTGCTTTGTTGTTCCACAGCAGCTCCCAGCTGCAGGATGTGTCGCTCTGTCTGAAGGTTCTGTGGCTGCACTGGAGATGGCATCTCTGGCCATGACTAGGAAGCCCCAGCTGCTGCTGTAGCGGCTTTCCAGCCCCTGTTGTAAAGCCGAACTTGGCCTTTCTTGCATCCCTTTGATCAAGATCTGGTTTTAGACTTGTTTAAGGTTCTTTTGGCCAGTTTAGAACTTTTTTGAACTTTCAGGCTTGGCTTCTGAGTGGGTTTGTTTAGCTCACACTCACCCCAAAGGGATCTTCTACCCCGATGATGTTCTCCCTGTTTTGCTTAGTGTTTAACCCAATGTGGGACATTCTAAATTATCTGAAGGTGGAATATATGAGTTTTCCTAAGAGAGGAGGTACCACACCCTGTCTCCTGACCCCAGTGAGGGTCAGATACTAGAAGATGGGTTTTGAGTGTAAAGGTCTAGGAACCTTTCAGCCAGCACCCAGCCCAGAAACACTCTCCAGCTTTGCATTCTCACTCTTGCAAGGTTCCTTTGCCTGCCTCCTGCTTTTTGGCATCTCCCCGTCTAAGTTTACTCTAGTCTTTTTGCTTCCCTTTCACAACCCACCAGAAAACAAGAGCTGGCCAAAGATCATCCACCCACAGAGGCTTTGTCTGTGGCTGCCTTTGTAGTGAGCGGTGGCAGAGATCCCTGCCAGGGGTGGTTATGACCGTGGGATGGCCAAGAGGCCACCACCCATCTCGCCTTCAGTGAAAGAGAGGGATGGAGGGAGGGGTGCTGCTTCCTGGGGTGCAGCGGGGCTTGACATGACCTTTGCTGGCCACATTTATGAGGGCTGGCAGGGAGACATGGGGTCATGGTAACCTGGCTTCAGTCACATCCCCCTGGATGAAAGCCAGGACCTCCTGCTCCTCCTGGAGCCTGTAGCTCCTCTACACCTCTGCCTCTCCCCACTGGCCTCTTTGCACTGCTGGTGGCAGGTAGTTTCCCCACAGTTTCATGCTGGTGATTTAGGAAGCCCAGAAGCATTTACTTCAAGCAGTGGGTCCATTTCCCTTTGCCAGTATTTAAGTGCCTTATGTCCATCGATTCCAAGGGCATTCAGAGCCTCTCGTTCTCGACCATGGGCACTCAGCAGCCTGAGTTTCAGCGAAAGTCAGCAAAGGTCCAGCCTAAAACAGGTTGGCACCATACGTGGGCGCACAGGGAGAGACTGAGCCCAAATCTATTCCAGGGGTTGGATTTATGCTCGGGAGATCTTGGGAGCTGAGGAGTGCACCCACCTGCCTGGAGGCAACGTATCCTTTCCCAACCCTCACCCACCTGCGCTGGATGCATGACTGGGGGGAATGCTAGGGCATAAAGGAGAGCTGTAAATCTGCCTGGAAGCTGTTGGGAAGGCAGTCCCTGGAGGAGGCTGTTTCACTTTGGGTTGCTGTGCTTTAACTCTTAAAAGCTTTGGCCTGCAGATAAAAAGCTTAGCCTCTAATCCTGCCCCACAGGAGCACTGCTGCAGATAGCAGCTCAGAAACACCTCACTCTTCAGCTTCTCTTCCCCTCCATGCCCTTCTTCCCCTCTTCATCCCACCTCTTTGGCTCTGCTGTCCCTCCTGGCTGCTCCACATTCTCATCCCAATGATCTTGTATGGGAGCTGGGTTGTCCCCCCCGGTGCAGCACCCATTGCCCAGCCTCTGGCCACCTTCATTTCTCCGTGGCAAGTGGCAGTGGGAGCCTCCTTACAGCCCTGCCAAGAGCTATCTCACCACTGAGAACTGGGCTCAAGCTCCAGGGAGGAGTGGTGATGCTGTCTGGTCCTCACCAGCTCTCCTCTCTCTCCAACCCCGTCCCCATCCCTGCTGCAGGCGTCTTCAACAACTGCTCTCACACAGCCAGCGATAAGGGCTGGGCGCTGGGCATCCGTGCTCTGCAGCTCAGTGGCAAGAAGGACGCCCGCTTCTTCTTCTCCCTCCGCACGGACCGGGCAACCACGGCCACCGAGGTGACGGCCTACCACCGCTACCACCCCGAGGCATGGACTCACCTGGCTGCTACCTACGATGGGGAGTGGATGGCCCTCTATGTGGACGGGGCACGGGTAGCCCGTGCCAGTGGGCAGGGGGGACCGCTGCACAGCACCTTCATGGCCTCCTGCCGCACACTGCTGCTGGGAGGGGACGCCTGGGGGACGGCGCATTCTTTCCGGGGACACCTGGCTGGGCTGGCCTTATGGCGGGGCGCCCTGTCCCAACCCCATCTCCAGCGTCTCTTCCTAGAGGGGATGGCTGGGGAGATGGCAGGGCTGGCTCTGGCTGCTGGCTTTGCCACCCTGGAGGAGCACTGGGTGCCTTTTCGGGAGGGTGCTTTCCCCCAGCAGCATGTGCTGCTGACCCCGCCATCCCCTGTCCTGCTGCCACTGGGACCCCCTGC
>NW_010420522.1:29723-30076 GCF_000710305.1 Buceros rhinoceros silvestris | reverse complement strand
CGGGCCCGCCTGCCCCTGGGCCCCCCTGCCGGTGGGCAGACTGCCTGCGATAATGTGGAGCTGGTCTCCCACTACAACCATCACTGGCTGCTGCGGAGTGGGAAGGTGGTGAGGTACCGAGTGGTGAACCTGGCAGAGGACGATGGCGGGCGGCCAACCGTCAGCCGGGAGCAGGTTTGGCGGCAGCACTGGGCACTGAGTGAAGCTTTCCGACCTTACAACATCTCCTGGCAGCTCAGCTTGCTGGAGGTACGCAACTCCTCCCTGCGCCGCCGCGCCATCCTCCTGGGCTGTGAGCCCAGCAAGGTGGGCAACGAACGCTGTGACCCCGAGTGTGAGCACCCCCTGACTGG
>NW_010420522.1:28319-29586 GCF_000710305.1 Buceros rhinoceros silvestris | reverse complement strand
CCCCCCTTCCGGGCTAGGATTGCGGGGACTGCCGCCGGCTTGGCCGCTGCTTCTCCTGGAAGCGCCGCGATGGCATCTGCCACATGGAGTGCAACAACATGTTGGATGACTTTGATGATGGCGACTGCTGTGACCCGCAGGCCACCGACGTGGCCAGGACCTGCTTTGACCCTGACTCGCCCCAGCGGTAGGTGCAGGGCGGGTATGTGTGTGGGTGGTGGCCATGTCGAGATATGGGGCCTACACGATGCCTGGATGTTGCTTCTGACCCACCACTTTGCAGTGTGAGCAGGCAGAAGGGTGTTTTCTTTGTGGGATGAGTGTGCTGTGCCAACAAGGGCAAGTAAATACCACAGTGCAGGATGGCCCAGAGCCCTACCCCTCTGCAACCCCCTGCTCTTAAGTGATTTCCGCCCCTCCCCCCCCAAAAAAAAAAAACGAGCAGGGGGTGATGGGGAACTCCCCCTGGGAGGATTTCCCAGTGCGGAGCTGCTCGTTTCTGGCAACGCACCAGCAAGACTGCAGGTATCCCCGGGGTGGGCAGAGCAGCTCCATGCAAAGGCTGTTGTTTCCTCTGACCCCCCCATGGGATGCAGTAGGAGATTGCTGCCCCTTCCCCACCTTCCTGGGACTTGTCTAAAGCCTGATTTCATAATTTGTATTCAAAATCGCTTTGCCTGTGTGCTGAGGTGGGGAGAAGGAGGTGATGCTGCTAGGTGTGAGCAGCAGGGTTTGGTGAGGTGTGGGCTGCTGTGCAGAAGGCTCCCCTAATCTTGCCCTGGGGAGCGATGGCCATGGGGAGATGCCTTTGGCTGGACACGGACAGGGGCTGATCAAACCCTGCACCTCACAGCCAAACGGCGGCTGGGGAGCAAACCCTCTCTTCAGGCAAAGGCATGGGGTGGCTGCTCGGTGTAGGAGGAGAATGTGCCTTTACCATGTGCTGCAGGTGCAAAATGCCTCGCGGAACCCACCTCATGCCATGGAGCATCAACTCGCGTTAGGCATGAGGGGACCCTTGCTCTCCCCGAGGCCCTTTGGAGGCAGCAGCGGGGGTGGGATGCAGAGGAGGATCCCCTCCACATGATGAGGGACCCTGCGGTGGTGAGGACTGTGGCCTTGGCAGAGTTGGTGGCTTGTGCACGCCTGTCCTCCTCCTCAGAGCCTCTGAAGTGCCGGCAGCCCTGCTGATGGCTTCCAGCACTCAGGGCTCTGCCAAATGTGCTTTCTGGCCAGAAACAGGGAAGGGAAAAAAAAGTCATGGCTT
>NW_010420522.1:10210-28238 GCF_000710305.1 Buceros rhinoceros silvestris | reverse complement strand
GCTTCTTTTTTTATTTTTTTTTTTTAAGCTGTTTCTGTCTTGGTGTCAGAGAAAATTGCTCGTTCTCTGCTCCCGTTGAAGGGCAGAGGTGCCCACTGGAGCAGGAGTGGTGCAGCTGGATGGCAGCATTTGGGGAGACAAGCTGCAAAGGAGAGTTGGAGGGACACGTTGCTCCTTTGATCTCCTTTCTCTCTCTTTTTTTTCCCCTCTGGGCTATAAATTCAATTTTTCCAAGCCAGCTTCTTCTCACTCCTGCTTCCCAGGTGGGTCACAAAGGGAGGAGGGAAGCAGGTGCCTCTTCTTGGGGGGTGGTGATGGGAGAGGAGCAGTGCTTCCCTTCCTCCCTTCTGAGCCTTCCTCACACAACCTGAGAAAACACAGGAGGAGGATGGGGAGCCCTTCTTCCAATGCACCCCTCCGGCCACGGAGCCTCACACCCATGCTTCTGCCCAAGCCTCCCCCCAGAAGGTGCTTCCTTACCCTGGCAGTCTCTTCGGTGACAGACACCATCGTCACCCTGTGCTGCCTGCCTGTCCCCTTGTTTCCCATCCCTGTGAGCTATCAGGGGATGCATTTCCCTGAGCGTGGGGGACCCTCCCCCCAAAAGGTTCTTCTTTCCCCTGCCAGTCGCTTCGGTGACAGACACCATCGGCCCCCTGTGCTGCCTGCCTGTCCCCTTGTTTCCCATCCCTGTGAGCTATCAGGGGATGCATTTCCCTGAGCGTGGGGGAGATGAGCAGCTCCCCTGCCTGCACAACACCGCTCCACTCATGGTGGCCGTGACCATCCAACAACACTCGTCCTTTGCTTTAGCCAGGCAAAGGCTTGGTCCTTATCCTCTGTGGGCAGTTAGAGAAAAGTTTTCATCCTCAGACGAGAAGGGCTCCACCTTAAATTAAAAAAGGCCAAATTTTTGCTGGTATGAATCAGGTCTTCCGTTTGTCAGGATTTTGCCCTGAAACTTGGGAAAGCAAAAAAAAAAACAACAACAAAAAAAACCCAAACAAAAAAACCCACCCAAACCAAAACAAAAACCTTGCTTCTGTGGGAAAGGAATGGGAACACTAGGGAAATAACAAAATCTTTTGCAATTTTCTTTCGGCAGACTTCATTGGCCTGCACAGAAGACAAGACTGATTGTTCATAGGCTCAGCTCTGAAAAACAAAATCCAGCGTGCCCAGCATTTGGGAAATGTGGGGGCATGAGTTGGATCCCACTGCTGCGGAGCTCTTCTGAGCTGCCCTGGGCCAGCTGCTTCAGAGATGCTGGTGGCCACCCAACCTCCCTGGGCTCATCCCTGCTGAGGGTACCCTAGCTTCTGGGGAATAATGGGAAAACCGCTGGGAAGTTGGTAGCGTGGGTCTGGGAAAAAGGCATGGCCAGGTCGGTGGTGTTCCCCCAAAGCTGGTGGCTGAATCCCAGGATACGTGAGCAGGCGACCTTGGCCCAAGGGAGTGTTCGGGCAGAGCTCTGCTGACCAAGTACCTCTGCATTCGCTCATAAGGTATTACACTTAAACGAATATTTATGAGGAGCGGGGCAGCTGGGGTACTTACAGAAGGATTTTTAGGATGGAAGCCAAAATGGGAGAAATAATGTGAAATAAAACTTCGCAAACTGCAGAAAGGCGGCACAACAGGAGCCAGGTGCTTTGATGTGAACAGCCGCTTTCGGTCTGTAGCTGGAGGAGAGCTGTCTGCTGCGCTGCCAAGGTGCACGCGCCATCTCGTACCTGCTGGACAACCACGTGCCAGAGCCTGGGAGGGAGCTGCGGCGTTGGGAGAGCTGCAGGAGAAGGAAACCCCACTGATGGTAGTGCTTCCTAAATCTCCTTTCAGATCAAGGTGGCAAGATACAAATTTGGGAATCTTTTCCATGGACTAAATCTGCTCTGCTGTATTTTGTTTCAAGGCTCTTCCAAAGAGTGGTTTGGACCTGAGCATTTCTTAGTACGGCCAAAAATAACCCGAGTGAGAAAATCAGAGTGAGATACTGGGCAGTTTCTTACTAGCATTGTAGACGGATTCAGTCGATTTTGTTGAAGGGTCTCAATACCTTGTCTTGACTTGCATGACCTTAAGTACTCTGCAAAAGCTTCTTTCATCTTAACACATCCTTCATGTAAAATCTCCTTCCCTTGGACTGTGGAAAAGGCAAATCAGAGGGAGAAGCCTTAAGAACAGCCGTAGCTCTAGTACTTCTTAGCTGGTGGACATCTCAGTGTACTTCCAGGGCTGCAGCTGGGGCTTTTTACCCTTTCTACCCTTGCCCATGTTTATCACGGGAGGGAAATGAGGTTTGGGAAGAAGGATCCGAAAGCTCTGGTGAGGATGGATCCTGCTGTAGCTCAGGTAGGACCTGCCCCCAGCTCTGGAGTAGGGAGCTGAAATGATACTGTGCACAACAACAGGTCATCAAGCCATCTTGCCAAGTCCTTCCTGCACCTCCTCTAGTAGCGTGTGGGACAAGACACACTTGCCCTGCTGTGCTCTGGGCCAGCAGGGACACCACCCATGTGTAAAACCCACTGGTGGGACTGTGTGTTTGTGGCTGGAGGGAGACTTGAGCAAGAGCTCAGGTGAACAGCTGAGTGTAGACATGCCTGCAGAGCACTGCAACAGGATCGTAGGAAGGAAGTCAGGGGCTCCTCATTCATCCTGACCCACCACATGAAAAATAAGGGTCAGGCAATAGGAGGAGAGCTGCCTGCTGTCATCCTTCGCCCAGTCTCATCTTGATTTAAAGCCTTTTCCAGGAGCTGCTGGCAGAGCAGTGCCGGGGTCTGGAGTAAAATTCGCCTTGATTTGCTGCAGACATGCATCTTTTTGCAGTGCCTGAGTGCTGTTGTAATTGGTGCTCTTGGAAGGAAAGCAACAACAGCTCATTAACAGCAATTAGCACTCAGCAAGAGTCCCCCTCGGGCAGTTAGTCAATGAGAGCCTGGTGTGTGACACCGTTAATGCAAAAAGAAAAACCGAAGTGGAGTCTGGAGAGCAAAGCGTGTAAGGGCAGAGCTGCCAGACCTTTCATCTCACTACCCAAAGTAACGGCAGAAAGAACTGAAGCGATGAAAGGAGGTGAAAAAGTGATGAGGTGTCTCCAGCCTCTTGGTGGCCTCCACTGGGATGACCACAGTTGGGATATTAAAGTGTATCTTATTAACAAGACACTTGAGGGGTGTCCCTTTGATGCAAGCTTAGTGGCCTCCCGTCCTAAGGGAAGGGTGCTGGGTAGGGTTAAGGCTGCTCGGAAGTCTCCCGCTGTTACTGATTGAGTGGTGTGTTCAAGAACTGATCCAGATTAACCTTGCTGAATGTCTCTCATGGGCAACCACCAAGGATGAACAAATCACTCCAAGCTGTTCTCTGGCACTTGAGCAGCCCATCGTCAGGAGAAGTTTAGCTGCATGTGGTCAAACTGATAGCATAAAAGATGTCAAACTGAGAGAAGATGAGGTTGGTACCTTGGGGTAGCAGCTGACCTGCTTAGGCCTTAAGTGCAACCAGATGGGACAACATTTGGAATAGCTGCTCACTTCCCCTCCACCTTCTCTTGCTGCACGAAACCTTAGCGGATCTTTCTCGTGGTGGAAGAGGGCAGGGATGTGCAGTGTTCTTTCAAAATTATAAGCCTTGGCAACCATTGCAGACCGTAGATTCAACTGGAGGCTGTAGGTGTCTGCAGACGTTTGCTGCTTGTGGTGGTCAGTTCTTGAAGGATGGATGGATGGAGAGAGTGTGTTATCTGCAAGCTATTGAACTCACTGCCTGTGGAGTGCGGAGTAGAAAAGACTATTTGCTTGCCTGATGATTCTATGAGGAAAGCGTGGTTAGGAGGAACCCTTGCTCAGGACCTGAGTTCTGGCTGCTTTTTAGCTCTCTTTGGCACCTCTTGGAGTCCTACTGGCCTGCACCCACATATTGGCCTGGTGTTGCCAAAGGACCAAGCCTCAAGTGTTGATCTCAGGGTTTGTAAGTGTGGTGGTGAGGAGGAGGATGTTTTGGGGACACCAAAGGTAGCAGTGATGGGTTCATTGGCTTTGGAGCTTGTTGCTTCTCCTCTCTAGTACACCTGCTGGGACTAGGGACGTGCAGTAACGAACAGGTCTTTGTGCTGGAGCCTGATGGGTTTTTTGGTGGGTGCTTTAAGGTTTTGTGAGAGTGGTTGGATTTGAGCTTGTTGAAAAATGTACTCTTTTGTTGTAGGAAAGCCCACTTTCTCTGAGGCTTTCCACTGATTACCATTTTCAAAACTTGGCAAAGATAGACACGATTGTCCTTGGTAGAGCCCGTTATATCAGGTGGGCAGGATGTCTAGCAGATGCTTGCTTGGGTGGGAGTTGGAGACTACACCCACGTGAACATGTCCTCTGGGTGACTCAGCTCGCCCAGAGTCCTAGCTTGGGAGCAAAGACCCCAGATTTGCTTTAGACCTTCTGTAAGTACCCTGGACAGTATTTGCCACGTTACTACCCCTTGGTAAGTGTCTGCTGCATTGCGCCAAAGGTGAGCCCACCACTGGGATTTTGCCCCTGAGAGGGAGGACTCAGGGTGGAGAGATAATGCATGCACTGGGGGCTTGGTAGGTGTCATCTAGTGGGCAGTATTTTTACATTTATGTCCCTGGGGAAATGCATACCTTCGCCTCTGGCTGCTGCCTTTGCCATACCTGAAGGTATTTTGTTCGATTATTCTTCCTGTTTCCTCCTGTGATGCACTTGTCTGTCCTTGTGTCCTTTGTATCTCCCCAACTTTATCGTAAATGTGTCGGCCTCTTTGGAGCTTTTCTTCTCACAAAGATGTGAGAGAAGGAGATTACAACCTCTCCAGCCTGGGCTGATGGAGAAAAGGAAAGGGTAGCTATGGGCTGTAACATCAAAGGATGAGAGGTCCATGAGGAGAAGGTCAGGCATCGTAGAGGAGGTGGAGACAGAGGCACACTCTAAGGCGCATGTGGCAAGACCAGGATCTGACTCAGACCCTCTGATGTGGCATCAGGCAAATGGGACTGTGGGAGTGACCTCTTTCCAGGAGTGAAGTGGCACCAAGATGCATCTGTCCAAGGGACCACGCAAGGTCTTGAGGACGCTGGTCAAGAGCAGAGGGTTCTGCTGTGTTAACCCAAGGAGCAGAGGAGCCAGACTGGAAGAGCAGCGGAGCGCATAGAGGTGTCCAGGTCCATGAGCTGATTCCAGCCCCTGGCTTTGGCACTGCCCAAAGCAGCTTGCCCTGTATAGCGAGCTGCAGCATCCTGCCGATGTATCCATATCCTCTCCCATGTGTTTTGGGCTGCTAAAAGCAGGAAATTAAATCTACAGTAACGCACTACTCCTTTTCTTCCCAAGGCAGAAGGCTTGGGGGTTAATTTCCAATAAAGCTCTGCTGGAGGCTGAGTCTTGCTCACCCCTACAAGCCTTCCAACAGGCGTGGAGCTGCCACTCAGTGTGGTTCTTGAGGAACCTGCCAGGTCCCCCCGTGAGTGCCCATGTCCCCGCAGGAGAGGGAGAACACGATCCGCGTGTGAGCGAGGGGAGAGGACCCCTGCCCAGTGGCTGCAAGCAGCCTGGGTGCTTTCGGGGAAAACAGCTGTCCCAGATGTGAGCTATTGTTCTAGTGAACACCACGTCTCTGGAGCTCACTTGAGGGGGGATGATTGTGTCAGGATAGCAATTGTGAAGGAACAGCATGGGTCTGATGGCTGGCGGGGAGGAGGGCCCTCTTTGTCTTGATGTTCAGCCTTCTCCAGGGCTCCTGCTCATCTGACCGTACCCTTGCACGCTGGCAGAGGACGCCAGCTGAGACCCTGGCCAGGCTAGCGAGACCCCAGGAACTGAAACAGCAGAGTGGCAAGGGGCTTAGCAGCCACCCGGTGGGACACCATCAGCTTGGTGCTGACAGGGTCTCTGGGATGATTTAATCCGCGTTTGGGTTGGCAGGCTCAGCCATGGCCATTGGAGTCATTAAGTGAACATATTGCTTTTAGTTTTCCTTGGCCCAGCCACCACTGTTATTTAGGAAATCAAATTACCCCTTTGCAGAGAGTGATGGAGCGAGGGGGAATGGGTCTGGCTGAGCCCAAACCCACCGAGACGGTGCGAGGCAGAGGACTTTGCTGGGAGGATTTGGAGAGGGTGAGGATGCTGAGCCTTTGTGACTGTTGCCTGCCAAGGGCTGTGCTGGGGACCAGAGGCAGCCTCAGATTTTTTTTATTTTGGTTGTGGTCAACATATGATCGTTGCATTACAAAACTTCCCCAATAAATTATCTTGTGTCCCTTTCAGACATTTTTAGAATGCCGGCTTGCGTGTGCTGTGCTCCAGCTGGGGCACCCGATTGCCTGGAGCTAGAAATAAGGTGAACGTTTGGGACTTTGTTTTCCCTTTAAAAAAAAAAAAGTTAATGTATATAAAAAGCAGGCAGAGATGTTTGAATAATTTCTTTTCCGCATTTTCTCTGTCTTAATCCCTTTCTTGACCAATATCAAGGCTTCAAGTTTTTGTGAATGTGGCAGAGTTTGTGATCTTTTAGCGAGGCTGGACATTACCATCATGGTGAAGAGTGTCTGAGAAGGGTTTATGGAGCCCAGGGCTGCGCGGTTCTGCTTGCAGGGGAACAAGGAGCTGTTACTTTAATGCCCCTGGGAGCATCACAGACTGGTTTGGGTTGTAAGGAACCTTAAAGATCATCTAGTCCAACCCCCCTTGCTGTGGACAGGGACACCTTCCACTAGACCAGGTTGCTCCAAGCCCCATCCAACCTGACCTTGAACACTTCCAGGGATGGGGCATCTACAACTTCTTTGGGCAAACTGTGCCAGGGCCTCACCACCTTCACAGTAAAGAATTTGTTCCTAATATCTAACCTGAATCTACTCTCTTTCAGTTTGAAACAGTTACCCCTTGTCCTGTCACCACACTCCCTAACAGAGTCCCTCCCCACCTTTCCTGCAGGGCCTGATTGAGTACTGCGAGGCCTCAGTAAGATCTCTCTGGAGCTTTCTCTAGGCTGAAAATCCCCAGCTCCCTCAGCCTGTCCTCACAGGGGAGGTGCTCCAGCCCCTTGATCATCCCTGCTCAGCAAATTTGCCCTCTGTTGTCAGCCCTGTTAAAGGGTGGTTCTTCTGCCAGTGCCCGGGAGCTCTGAGTCTGAAACGATGAGGCAGGTCAGAGTCTGCAAGGGTGGCGCTCTGGTCTTCTGCAGCCCTTTCATTGCCTTCTGCTGCAAGGCCATGTTGTCCCACTAGTGGATGGGCATGGACATTGCAGCCTGCTGTGGACCCGCCGAGGCACCGCCAAAAATCCTTCCCTGGCCTTGCAGTGTCGGTGTTTGCTTTTCTGCTGCCCTGCTAGTCAGGGAGGCTGCGTGAAGAGGAGAGACTGACTTCTGCTCGTTACCTGGTGGTCGCCAGAACAGTTTTCAGAGATGATCTCAAGCTAGGGGCTCCGCCTCCCCCATGCCTGCGGAAACCAGTTTGTGGTCTGGTCACAGCCATGACTTCTTTCTGGAGGGGGCCAGGCTGCCTCCTGCTGTGTGTTAGTCTGCATTTGTCTCCAGCCTCAAGCGGTCCTGGCACAGGTGTCCATGTGCACTCTGTCTCCCGGTGCTGAAGATTGTGCTGGTGGAGATGAGCATCGGACGCAGCTATTTGGCTGGAGACAGGCTTTAGGCAATGGCGTGGCACATCCTTTCTGGCACATGTGCTGCAGGGTCATCTTCACCACGCCCATTCAGTCCACCTCTCTCTCTTTGCCCCCAGCTCTCCAAGATCTGTCCTACAGAGGAGGACGCTGTGTGAGATGGGTGTGAAAGGAGGAGGCGGCAGCTGGTGAGAAGCTGGACATTGGCATTCCATTGAACAGTAGCGGGATGTGGGTGCCTAGCTTCTCTAAGCTCCTTTGAAGAACTCACACATCAAACATCTAAGATGTTTGCAAACACCTGCCTGACCTGCTAGCAAGGGTAATCACGGTTCTTCAGCTGGGGAAACTGAGGCACAGAAGTCTTAAACGTCTTGTCCCCCAGATGCGCAGCAGTGAGGTGCTGCCATCGGTGCTGAGACTCTGGCCTCCTGCCTCCTCCCCTTGGATGGGCAAGAAGAGGCATTTAATGAGGGGAGATGAAACTGCTTGGTCCTGTCCAAATGCAAAGCAGAACTTGATGCTGTCACTTGTGGAGATCCCGTTTGTCTGGAGTGCTCTGCTGAGCCGCCTGGCCCTGAGCTTCTGCTCAGCCACATGAAGCCTCCACAGAGCTAGGGGAGACCAGGAGCATTGCACCTACCCGTGTTACCCCCTCCGCCTTCTTTGGCATATCGTGAAGGGCATTATAGAAACTGCCAGCGAAATTCAGGCTCCTGGGAACACTGACTTGTTTGCGGAGACCTTCAGATCTCCCTTAACCTGGAATGTTGCTTCATATTTTTGCTTCAGGCAAAAAGAAAAAGGTGATTTATAGATCTGCTTGTGTGGGTTAGGTGGGACAGGGATTATCTGCACAACCTTAGACAGGCAAGAAGTGCTGTAAGGCTTCATCCTGGCCTGGGATGATTTTTATTTTGCTTTGAAACACACAAGCCAAGCAGGAAGTGAACAATACCTGGCTTTGTTTAGCTTGTAACCTGCTCTAGAATAACTTGCCACTGTTGAGTTCTGCATCACAAAACCGCAGCGGGGTGGCAAACACATTTCTGCATTTTGCCAGCATCTCTCTCGCCCTCTTCTGTGTGTTCTAACACGAGTGTCTCCGCAGTATCGGCATTGTCAAGAGAAGGTGAGCGCTTACCCCAGGCAGTGGACAGTGAGCCTCTCCACAGCCTGTCGGTACGTGCTGGGCTGTGGAGCCCGGCCACCCAGGGCAACGCTGGGCTCCCCTCCTGCCCCAGGCTGCTGCTTCTCTGCCTTTCTCCCCAGCAGGGCTCCTTTCCTTCCCCGGAATGGTTCAAAACTAGATCTTTAACTGTTTGGTTTTTTTTTTTTAATTTTTTCTGATGAAGTCCCCACAGCTCCTGCTGTTTCCCTGTTTTCAGGGATGATGTCTCATGAAGACAGCTCCCCTCTCCTCCTTTCAGCACCCGTAGATGCGCAGTAGCTTCCTGGCTTGCTGGCTATGCTATTGGGTCCTCTCACAGTTAGCCGGGCGTGTGCTCTGGGCAATGACGTTGTGTTTTCAGAGCTCGTGATGGTCTGAGCCTCCTTTATGCCCACTGAGAGTTGAAGGGTCAGTGCTGGTCACAGGTGGTAAGCCCAGCCAGGTCCTATCACTCAGGGGTTTGCACCCAGGGTCTGTCCTGGGCCAGCAGCACTCCTCCTTCCTGGTGTGCTCTTGGGGTTCAGGGGGTGCAGGTGGGTGTTGCTGCAAGCAGGTGGGATGCTATGTTATGGATCTACTTGGAGATGGCACTGTACCGAGGTGGAAGCAGGTGGTGACCTGCGATATTTGTCTCCTTTGCTTATTCCACTGTTGAGGTGAAGCAGCAGCAAGCTGTGGCTCTGAACACACTAATTCTGGCTTCACTGGGTTTTTTGAAGGGGAAGGCAAGGGGGAGCAGGAGAAACAGATGTCCCTTTGAAACGTAAACATTTTCAGGTTTTGCCTGGCTTATTCTAGGGTGGTGGCATGCACACAGCCTTGCTGAACTGCACACACTTGGCTTGGGATCTCCTCTTTGCAATGGCTGGTTTCAAACAGATAAAAGTCTTGGGCATCTCTCTTTCTGCAGGCTTGTAAAAAAGACAGCCAGGGTAGGGGAGCTGCCCCTGCGATGGGCAAAGGTGGGGAGTAACTGCAGCCTCTGCTGAGCCTTTGTAGACCTTGGAGAGCTGGTGGGGGTTGATAACCCTCAATACGTATCGTAGCTGATGGGGGTGGATGGCTTCAGCCGCTGCTCACAGACACCATGAATTAAATATCAGGGTTTAGTCCCTTCCTTACTCCCAGGATTATTTCTTAGTAATTAGCACATTCCTTTGGAGTTCATGCTTATTGATGTTTTTGGTATGTGTTAACCCCAGCTAAACCAAGATTTCTGCCTGGGAATTTCACTGCAGAATCATCAACTGGGAGCCTGCAGGGTGACTTAACCCAGGAATCCGAGGTACATGTGACCTTTCAGCTGCCAAGGAGCGCTTCCTTGAAGCAACAGAGTTCTTGGTCCACAGAGGGTGAAAGATGGTCCTTGTATCCTCTGTTCCCACCACGAGAGCAGCTGGGAGCCCAGCTGCTCTGAAAGCCTGACTGTCCACTGTCGCCTGGTCTAATGAAAGACACCCCTGCACCTTGATGGGTCTCAGATGGGTCATGTTTTCTAAGATGATCTCACCCATGAGGAAATGGTTAGCCTCTCCGAGGAAGAGATGGCCATGATTCACTCTGATGGAAATAGAAAGGCCAAGCAAGCAAATGGAAACTCTCTATTGACCAGGTCCCTGTCATTTAAAAGGGTTTTTACTACCTATTCCAGTATGCATTTGAAAATCATACGCATTTACTCTTACCTACTACAATCAGACGGTTTTTAAGCCATTAAGGCCCATTGGGTCAATAACCACCATTTTTGAAAATCCATTAAATACCCATTTCCGTGGAAATAGAGCTTTTACAATTGATCACGGCTACTGACTCCCATTAAAATAAACCCCAACCGCTATCAACTCCCCCAAGATGTTGAGCACTAAAATGTAGATTGCCAGAACAGATTTATCCCAGGGGGAAGTTGATGGCCCATTATGCTTAAGCAACACAAGAATTGTCACATCAGCCAGGAAGTTTATGGGACTTGCATGGATTTGTCCTCCCTGAGGGAGTAAAAAGGAAGGTTCACAGGGTGAGTCAGTAGTGGTAACACAAGCTCAAAGCCAGCCTCCTGTGAGGCAAATATTTCTTGGGAAATATTTGGCTGATTTTGTATTAATTTTCAAGTGTTTACAGGCTTTGGTTGTTTGGCAGAACCAAATGATGCTTTAGGGCTCAAGTGCTCTAAGAAATGCTTGAATTTGTGAGTCTGTTCTTGGTGGCACAGGGTTTTCCATGTTGAATGACATGGTGATGTTAAACCTCTGAGGTTGCATGAGGAAAGCTGTTGGGAAGACGGCCTTGCAAAGATGAGGTCCTGGTCTCTCTGCCCTGAGAAGGAAGCCCTTTGGAGATGCTGCTGTTGCGGTAGACCCTGAAGGCTGTGGGTGTGTGAATGTGGTAGGTCTGCAGGGGATCCCTGCAGGTTTCCTCTGGGTGAGAAGCAGCTCAAGAGATGAAAGGCTGGCAACCAGAACTGCTTGATAACGCGGGGGAGAAGGAGTCAGAAGAGCAGAAGTTCCCAGCATTGCTGGTGGCTCTTTCCATGCAGGGAAGGTGAGAGCTATGACAGTCCTAAAACACGGGGTTTCTCTGCTCCACAGTTTACGCCTCTGCTGAGCACTGGTGATGGAAGGTTACAGCTACAGCAGGTCCACCTTAGGAGGTGACCCAAAGGGCTGGGACACATTGATGTGACTGTTGTCCCCTCCGAGGGCAGCCTCCAGTTTCCAGGGGATGCACCAAGGGTGGGGGAACAGCAGAGCAGGTGAAAGGGGTTCCAGCCCCAGTAGAGGGCTCGGTAGAGGAGGGAGCTCTGCGATGCAGCTGTCCTTTCCGATTAGAGCTTTGCTGCTTGCCAGCTCTGCCAGACAGCAACAACCCTCAGGACGTGGGCTGGCTGCCGGCGTTAGCCGCAAGCTGCTGTGCCCCCTTGGAGGAGAGGTCAGGTAGTGCCTGCTGAGCCAGAGGCCACGCTTGCCTTGTTTGTCTCCCTTCATGCCTCCTTCAATCAGCTTCACCGCAGCCCTCTGCTCCCTCCTGCAGCCCTAAATTTCACCACTGTGTGCCTGGTTCTGACCCAACACTTGTCTTCCTGCTGCCCCATCACCTCTCTGAGCCCTTTCATGCTGGGAGATGATGTTTGTGCTGTGAGGCCATGCCTAGATGCCTCTTTCACCAGGCCACTGTGAAAAGGTGCCCCTTCCCTTCCAGCAATGTGATGATTTTGGATGGTGTTCGTGATGGGAATGGAAAAGGCCATGTGGTGAACTGGTCCCACACTTTTTAAGGGAGTTTAATTTGGGGCAGGCCAAGGGGGACACGTAGGTTCCTGTCCCTGGAGAAAGTGTAGACATCTGTCCCTAGAGCAAGTGTTGTGGGACTTTCTCCTGGGATCATAGTGTAATGGCTTCTGTGTTTGGTGTTTTCTGCAGTGCAGGACTGACTCCTCTGGGAGCTCAGGAGAGACTATCGGCCTATCATGTAGCCAAAACCATTGGAACTTTCTTGAAACTGGAGTGCGGCTTGGAGAAAAGGCTGGTGCCTGGGTGCAAATGGGTGGTTCTCAAAAACCTTTCCTCGTCCTAAGATATCCCAGGGTTGGTGGTATCCCAGCTGCAGCCAGGAAACTTATGCAGGCATGTGGAGATGTGCTAGGATCCCCAGCAGAGCCATCTCAGGAGGCTCTCGGGCAGGGTGGTGCCCTCGTATGGCACTATGGGGCCCGTACCAGCATGGTAGCTAGTAGCTGCCAGTAAGCCAGCCTTATTCTGAGGGTGCTAACATCATGAAATCAATGTCTTCAATGATCCAAGCACCTGATGCACACGTGATTCACCTTCTGAAGGAAGAGCCACTGAACATCCCTGTCCCTTCAGATGAGTAGTGGAGGGAGCTCCCCACTCCTGTAGCACTGGTCAGAAATCTCAGGCCCTGGGGGCTAATGATGCATATGCTTTGGCATCCTCCAAGAGAAGCCTCAAATTTGGCAAAGCCTCCAGCAAGAAGCCGTAAGAGAAGGCTCCACCTGAAGACAGTGTTGGAAGGGGAGGTCAGATCTGCTAGGGGCTGTGCACCAACTGTCATGGGTGTCTTGAGGGTGCCCACCATGCTGCAAGAGCATGTCTGGGGCTAAACCTCTCCCAAGGCTCATTCTTACATATTCAACACAAGTGGGGGACCATCCTCAACGTGAGTACCCGTGTGCCACGTGCAGCCTTAAAACTGGTCCCGGCTCCCTCGCCCTGCACACAGGCTGTCAACAGACCTGAAACAAGATCCAGAGGGGAAACCAGCATGTGGCAGAAAACAGTCTCTGAGCAGACTGGTGGAGAGGAATTAACGTGGATTTCCGAAAGCCAGGTGCCCTGGCATGGTGCCAGAGGCAAAGACGAGTCCTTGATGCCCAGCAGTGGCTTCCCAAAAGAAAGGCCAGCGAGTGCAGCACTCCTTCGCCTGCATCCACGTCGGCAGGGCCTGGCATCTGTTGGTGCAGGCAGCTGGTTAAAAATTCGACATCCCTGGCAGTGCATTCAGAGTTTGCCCAGGAAGGGCGTTGCTCGTCCTTCAGTGACCTTCAGGTGATTGCATCTACATCAGTCCCTGTGTTTTTAACATTTCCGTTATTTTTTTTGAAAGATGGAAGAGTGAAAGTAATAACATGGAGACCTTTATACCTGAAAGTCTGCTGAAACCTGCAGGTGGATTTAAGATCTGTCAAAGAGAGGACAACCAGATCGGCCTGTCTTTTGCTCTTAGTTCATTCCTGTAAACATCACTGCATGTATCATATTCATAGAATAACACAATGTTTTGGGTTGGCAGGGACCTTTAGAGGTCATCCAGTCCAACCCCCCTGCAGGGAGCAGGCACAGCTTCAACCAGAGCAGGTTGCTCAGAGCCCCAGAGTCCAACCATCCCTGGCAACATTCCAGGTCAGGGGCATCTACCACCTCTCTGGGCAACCTGGGCCAGTGTCTTACCACCCTCGGTGTAAAATTTTCTTCCTTAGATCTAGTCTGAATCTCCTTCTTTTGGTTTAAAACCATCATGCCTTGTCCTGTCACAACAGGCCCTGCTAAAAATGTTGTCCCCAGCTTTCCTAATAGTCGTTTGCCAATCAATTGCCCTGTGGCCAGACCTTCTGGATTTGGGGTGGCATTTCCCCAGGCTCCTGCTACAAAAGCATTACATCCACTGATTTTTTTAAATCTATGAGTATTTCTGTACTTCCCCTCCTGCTTTTTGCCCCTTGCTCCGTATACCTACATCCTGCCCCTTCCAGAGATGGGACTTGCCACAACCTCTCCAGCAGTCCATCTTCCCTCCCTCCCTGCCCAAGCGGCATGTCAGTCTCCATCCAGCTGCTGCCACCTTCTTTTTCCTCTATCTTGAGCTGTGCTCCAGTTCCATGTCCTTAATCTTGCTGTACCATGCTGCAAGTGAAGTCTAATTCTGCCTCACAATTCTGAATAAAGGTGGAGACCGTATGGATGCATCTCAATTATGCTGAGCTTCAGCTCAACCCTCCCTGCTCAGCAGATCTGCTCCTTCCTGCTGCTGCTCCTCTCACTTCTAAAAGCATCTTTTATTCTTTGTTTTCACTGGAGTCAGCCTAATTTCAGGGAATTCCCGTTTCTCCCCACTCTGCCTAGCATCTCGGATCCAGCCATGTCTGCTGGTCAGACCTGGTTTCTTGTTCTTATTTCAAGATCTGCCTTGATGCCTCCTCCATTGACGTTAATCTGAACCAGCTCATTATTAGTTCAGGCCAAGTTTTCTTCCTCTCACCAGCTCTTCCATAATTTCTACACTGCTTACGAAAACCTTGTCTAAAATACCATTGCCTTTGGCTGGTGCAGTGATGATTTAGTGAGTAGTGTTTTAGCAAACACTTCCAGGAATAGCTAGGCTGTGCCATTGTTAGCAGCACTTACTCTTCAGCCTATCTCAGGGCAAAACGCCCTGCAGGGCTTTCTGGTCTAACACTAATATTATCGTCTGTCTTGCCCAAATCCGACCTCAAGAAGTTGTGTACTACCATCTGATGTAAGCAGGAGCTTGCCTGCTGTGTGCTGGTGATCTGCAGCCTGCTTGGTCCCCTTCCCCAGTCAGTCTAGATGGAAGGGCCACAGCTTTGAACCACAGCTTGTCTTTTTGATCCCATCTGCAGCTTTTCCAGTGCAGCTTTGACCCTGCAGCATCTGCTACTGCTTTAGTCCCAAAGCCAAATCCACCTCCCACATGGAGGTTGAGGGTTATCTTGGAATCCAACAGGAATTGCTCCTGCATAAGGGAAACCCCTCATCCTGAAGGCCCTTATGTAGGAGTGTTTTGCCCTGTCATGCTGTCTTTGACATCTTGAAGCTCAGCCACTTGCACGAATTTTAACCTGCCTCTTAAGCGGTGCTGCCAGTGACAGCTGCTTTTAAGGCTGTTCTACTCGTGCTGTCAGTGCCTCAGAGGTGGGTTTTTCCAGGCGTTTCCAAGAGCTGTGTGATGCCTTCATCCCTTGTGAAACCAAATGTTCTTTTGCTGGAATCCAACGCTCAGTGAAGTTGCTGAGAGGCTCCTGAGGACTACAGAGGATATTATTCCAGCAGTGTTGTGTCTCCTGTGATGCCAGGGGAATGTCTAGCGACCCTCAGCCTTCTCCTCACCTCTTGCCTGTGTTTTTTATCTGGCTGTGTTACCAAAGCTTGGCCAGATGAGAATTATTTGGAGGTTGCTGCCTTGTCAAGACATCATGATGCTGACAATGACGTTTGTGGCATACCAGCATAGTGCTGGACTGAAGTCAGAGCTCCTAGACCATGGTCATGGTGATGCAAGTCGTCCTAAGTACAGAAGGACTTAAGCTTTTGCTGTTGCTTAAGCATCGTCTCAGCTGCACAATCATCAGAAATTTCAGGGCAGGGCTTGCGTGCTGTACCGAGGTGGTACAATGTCCTGCTTATGTTGCAGTAGTGGGCTTTGACTGCCTGAGGCAGGGCGGAAGAGAGGCAAGGCTGAGCATCAGCTGTGAATTCATGTGCTGGGAATGGAGATGATGGTTCACAAATTCGAGCAAGGAGGATCACGTATGCGAGCAGAAACCCCCTAAAGAGTCCCCATGGAGAGGAGTCTTTGGGCAGGCGTGAACTGCAAAATGTTCCCTTTGGCTCACCGTCTGGAGAAGCGTCTCTCTTCACCGATGCTATGGAGAGTGTAGAGTCGACTGTCTGAAAACGTTCATGCCACTTGATTCAGCACCTCTCTTCATGGACTGGGTTGTGGCTCTTGGGCTTTCGGCTGGTGCCTCAGTAGCAAGGTTGCTATGTGCTGGTGCTTGTTCCTGGAAAGTCTGAGGGATTCCTCTTTTGCCAAGCAGAGGCTTGGAGAAAAGGGGACTCTTCCTACTTGGGGAGAGTAGGAAGAGGAGTTTCCATGCAGTCGGTGAAGGACATGAAAGCACAGCTAGGAATCCCCTGTGACTTCATTAGGCTATATGGCTAGCTGGTTCTCACGTTATTTTCCAGCTGTCCATGGAGGGCACTTGGACAACTTTCACCCAGCCCCACTCCCATATCCTCTCTGAAGTGTCTACAGGGAAAAGACTCCTATTTTTGAATCGCAGTGGAATTCCTGTAGCTGCATCCTGTGCAGTACCCGCAGAATCCAGTTTGATGGTACTGCATGGGGCGCATGCTGGCCTTGCTTTCCGTTCCAAAGCGCCATCCTTTGCCTTTCAGTGGCAACGGCCACTCTTGTGACTCCAAGACTTCCTGTTATGATATGGCTGTCACCAGAAAGTGCCACTCTTGCTCCTCTTCTCCCGCCTTAAACCACATCAGGCTTATATTACAGCTTGACTGTCCATTCTACTGCTCTGCAGACCAGCAAATCTCTCCTCTCTCACACCTGTTCACCAGCAGTGGTCATGTTGTTGCCGCCTGGGAAAACCCAGAGCTTTACTTGCATCCACAAGTACAAAGATGCTGTCTGCCCCATGGGCTAGGGCAAAATTCACCAGGGAAAAGCGTGAGAAAGGGATGTGAAGGTTCTCCCGGGAGGCCTGGGATCATGAGTGAAGTGTGATTTCTTTTTTTCCCCTCCTGATCAGAAAGGAAGTTTTGGTCGTTGGACCTTAGTGTGCTAAGGTCTATTGTTGTAATCGTTTTTCATGCAAAGCTGTAGTCCTTTGCTGGCTTTCCCATTTAATGCGATGGGATGACACAGAGAAGATGGAGCCAGGACTCTGAGAAAGGATGCATGATGGTAGGGCAGGAAGCAATGGACACAAGTTGGAACATGAGAAATTCGGACTAGATATTAGTGGTGGGGTTTTTTTTTACCATGAGGGTGCTTAAATACTGGAATAGGTTACCAAGAGAAATTGTGAAACCTCTGTCTTCAGAGCTGTTCAGGTCTCAGCTGGATGCAGCCTTGAGCAACCTGATTTAATTAGACCTGGTTTGAACAAGAGAGTCAGACTAGAAGACCCGTGGAGGTCCTCTCCATCTCCAGTTACGAGTCTCTAATTCCACTGTTCTGTGGGACATGGTCACTAAAGCAGCCGCGCTTCACCTTCCCTTTTTATGATGGCCTGAAACGTCACGCAATGGCAGCGCATCATTAAGTCCCACCCAGAGCTACGTGTGTCCCTGCTGCTGGATCGGGAGCACGAGCATCCACTGTGCTGCTGCAGAGAAATACAAGATCCAAGCTTCTTCCACACCTTGCTTTCTGCCAGCCGTGAGTCCCACAAAGAAAGCAGTGTGTGGTGGGGTACCTAAGCCTGCCTTGGGGTCAGGTCGTCAGCCAGAGGCATTCAGCAGAACTTGAAGTCAACAGCATCACAGATCAGCACCATCGTAAGGCAGGCCTCAGACCTGGGCTGCCTCCCTCAGATACCATCATTTCAGATGATGGTGGTGCCTGTGCTCATTTCTAATGATTTATAATGTTGTCCCTAATCTCTCTGCTGTTGCCTGTCTTCTCCTGCAAGCTCCGCTTTCCCAGGCTTGCAAATACTCCCCAGGTTGAGGTGGTATTACCATGCAGCTGGCTGCTCACTGGTGAGGTTTGGGATGCTCTTGGAGAGAAACATTTTGAATCTGGAAAACTTGATGGTCCTTCTCTGTCTTTCTTCTATGCTCTGCCCTGTTCTTTGGAGTTGGTTGTTTGTTGTTTTGGGGGGGGGGGTTGGGGGGGGTTTGGTTGTTTGTTTTTTTTTTTTTTTTTCTCTTTTCTTGATACC
>NW_010420522.1:0-10151 GCF_000710305.1 Buceros rhinoceros silvestris | reverse complement strand
GGTGTTTGGGTGGAGGGGGGGTGGTTTGTTTGTTGGTTTTTTTTTTTTTTGCTCCTTAGCTGATAGCTCTGCCTTCATGAGTCCTTCTGGCCTTTCTTGTGTTTATGTGCTGGCTTGCAAGTACTCGTCCTGCTGGAAATAACATTTAGTTTAGAATACTCTGATCTTGTAGGCGTTGAGAAGCTATTTGGGGAGCAGAGGAGAGGGCTGTCATTTAGGCTGTTTGTGGAGACCGAAGGCTGCTCTGCCTTCCCCCTGGGAAAATCACAGAAGCACTGAAGAAGAGGGAGAGCATGACCTTGGCAGTTAGGGACAGGCGAAGACGCCAGTTTCATGCTCCTTGTCTAAGCTAAGGATACCAGCGGGAAACGTGGATTGAGGGGAATTGGAGTTGCCCATTCTGAGTTGTTTTGGTCTCAATTGTGTCTTTGGGGACATCAGCAGGAGGATATTTGTGCTTTCCATGCCATAGCGGGTGATATCGGGGTCCTTTCCTCTCCTACTCCAACTGTCTCACCATCTCTTAGTGCTGGAACAGCTCCCCCAACCAGCACAGCCCTGAACTATCCAAATCTCTCAATGGAGGGAATTGCAGTTATTTATAATTAAGGGCTGACAAAAAAATGTTGCTAGTGTCAAGGGAATGGCAGGCGACAGCCAGAAAAACATCATGTCTCCAGAAGAGGGACAGCGGGAATATCCCTCTGAATAGGGCTGACGTCAGCTCTCGGAATTTTGACAGCCTGGAAGGGTTTGGGGCTATTTTTCCAAGATATCATAGGTCAGGAATCAACATTATTTTTAAGTCTGTGTCCCCCGAGCAGCCCTGGTGCGTGAAGGAGACTTTCTCTCCCTCTTTCTTCTCCTTTACGCTCTATTTCTATGATTTTTTTTGTTTGTTTCTCTTCCTTCCAAGTCATGCCACAAATATGTCCTTCAGGTTTATTTATTCTTCCCCCTATCTATTCCTCGCGGCCTGCTCCCATCTTGGTTGGGTTAAAGGGATGGCGTCAGCATGGCGCGTGTCTGGGATGCTCAGGCGAGACACCACACAGAAGCAATCCTGTTCTCCTGATTCACCATTTCCGGTCGGGGCTGTTTTCTCTCTGCAAGTCGATGCGGCTGAGGGAGGCGTTCTGGAAATGCTGGGTGATGGGAGATCTTGGAGCCTGGTGAAGACAAGCTGCTCATCTCAGCTACCGTTAAATGCTGCCATATACTCCAGCCAAGATTTTCTTAAGTGACGGAAGTTTTGGAGCAGCTTTTTTGCTGGGAAGATGGGTGAGATGTCTTTAGCCCAGGGTGACCGACAGGGGCTGACCGGTAGGTGAGAGGGAGCCAGCAGATCCTGATTCCCAAGGTCAGCAATGCCATCTGAAAGTCTCTGCTATTTCAGGCCCAGGGAAGCGGTGGCCACCCCTGGGTTTACCGAGCTTTGCTCCACATGCCATCACGCTCCAGTCTGCTTCTGGAATCCCCTTCCCCTGTTTTTTCCACTTATTTCTTCTTCTCTTCCACCTGCTGTAGCAACTTCTCTCTTTTTGAACAGGTCTGTTCATATAATAACTCGACTAGGGATCTTGCCATCTCAGACAGTGTGTTTGCACATCTCTCTTTGGTTTCCCTTCTCACTTCACAACTCCAGTGAGAGCAAGCTGCTTTCCCCTTAGCCTCTGATCAATTTTTTGTCTCTCCTTCCATATTTCAGTGCGGTGAGGAATGCACTAATGGACGTCACTTGTACAGAAGCTGCTGGTTCAAATACAGCAGCTGTGCCTTCATGGCTGGTCCAGAGTAAAGAAATGATCGCATCCCCTTCATCATCTCTCCATGCAGCTCGAAGATGCCAATTGCTCCTGGAAGCATGGGAATAAGTGAAATGCTTTCCACCACCTTTCTGTTGCTGTTGGCCTTATTCTGCAGGTTTAGTCATTCTTATAACATGTTTCCACAATGGTGCATTTCCATCATCATTCCACAGTGATGTATTTGAAGCCCTTCCATGAGTTTTTTCCCCTTGCTTAGAATCTCTAAAATTAATGGCTTCACAAACTGCAGGTCAGGGTCCTCGGGTTTAAGATGTAGAGACAACTTTTAGGTCTTCCAGGGCTACCTGTCCTAATGCTGTCTTAGCCCATGAGCTGATGGTGGAAATTGTACCACATGATTTAAAAGATTATCTGGCATTTGCAGCACAGCCCAGGGCCTCCAGGCCCACTGCTGTTATCGGAGTTGTTATTGTTGTTAAGTTAGATCCTGATCGTTTTACACAGCTGAGGACTGGTGGTGGGACTGTTGGTGTTCTGGTGAGTACAACAGAGACCTCTGACCTGTGCAGAAATAACCATGCGGAAGGGATTGCCTGGCTGCTGTGGTGTTTTGGTTTTTTTCTCCCAGTGCTGAGAGGCATGCCATGTTGTGAGGATCACGTCATGGACACCTACTGCCCACCCTCCTCTCCCAGCCCATTACCTTCCCATGCCTTCAGAAAGGGATGTCTTGGATATCTCCATTCCAGCATTTTTTCTGCTTCTGCCACTCTTTATTGTGAGCTCTGGAGATAGAGGGAGAGGCAGCCAGCAGTGTTGGCAGGAGGCTTTCCCCACTACACATGCCCTTTGGAACTGTCTCCAGAGGTGTCCCTCTCTCCCCATTGAGCTTACTTTGTGACATCCTGTGCTTCCCTGCCCTGGCTCCTGCAGACACCCCCGACCACCTCTCAGAGAGGATTCAAATCACGTGCAGAGACAGATTCACGTGAGGAGGGCCCTGCTGCTGGCGCAGCGCTGCGGGGACCCGGGCAGCACAGTTCTTCAAGGTGCATTTTGAGGGGTGCCAGAAGAGAGGTTTCTTGGAGCAAATTCTGAGATACCTCTTGCTCAAGCTCTTCCTTACATAACACACAGGGATGGGGTACACATGAGGTAGCCTGTTGATGTGTTGTGTACCTGGACTCTACAGGGATCCCTTGGTCTCACCATGCACTGCCACCTCTGGCGTGCTGGTGGTCCTGGGGAAAGGGCAGAGTGGAGAGCCATGGTTGTGAGCTTCTCCAGACAGGGCAGGAAGCCCAGCCAGGCTTCTCAGCCCCAGCTGGCAAACCCTCTCTGCTCCCAGGGATGAGGTTTGATGTCCATTCCTGACCTGACGTGTATCAGGGATGACCCCGAACATCCTTGTTGGAACCAGCTGGAGGTCTGAATGCATTTCTCTCCCCTCACACCTCGAGGAAAACTCACTTTTACCCCCACCCCCCATCCCCTTCAACTCCACTTTTCCCTAACAGGACTGACCTCTGCATTTCCTTTCCTTTTTCAATGCTTCTTCCATTTTGTCTCCTTTTAGCCTCTTCTCTGGGGCTGTTTCTGTCCCTGTTACTGGAAAACCTTCTTTAAGAGTAGAGCTGATCCATAAAGCTGCTGTAATTAGCAAAACTTCTTCAGATTTGCATGACTGCCTCCTGCCCAAACACCTTGCCAGCAGAACCTTGCACCGTACAGAGCAGAATTCGCAGTGTCATGGGACATCCCGTTGAGTTTTGCCATGCTTTACCACCTCTCTGCTCTGTTGAGTTCTGTGCTGACCGTCTCCTCTCCCTTGTCCTTGCAGAGCGTACATGAGTGTGAAGGAGCTGAAGGAGGCCCTGCAGCTGAACAGCACCCACTTCCTCAATGTTTACTTCGCCAGTTCGGTGAGGGAAGAGTTGGCTGGTGCTGCCACTTGGCCATGGGATAAAGAAGCCCTTAGTCACCTGGGTAAGTAAGCTGCCTCACTCATGAGGTCTCAGGGTTGTTGGTTTTCCTCTCTCTTGGCTGCCTGTTTGCCAAGTCAGCCATGATTTGGCTCAACACTGAGGATGTCTAATAAGAAGGTCGCAATAACAGGCTTTGGGTGTACCAATAGCTGCTGCTGTAAGGAAAGGAGCTGCCTGCTCCCCATGTCCATGTGGATAAGGTGGTGGGATTACACCCTGCCAGGGACCTCCAGGATTTATGAGGACCTTTTAATGGTGAAAGCACTGAGAGAGTAGGACAGAGAACTTGGGAAGAGCTGCAGGTTCACCATCAGTGCAGGCTCTGAAGAAGGGTTTAGACTTGTATATGTCTCCTCTGGGACCTTCCAGGTCTGTCTTCCAGGATCCTGGAAATATTGAGCTTCAATTTGTGGCACATAATGATAAACAGATAAAGTAGGGGGCGTCGGTGATTTCCGAGCCAAGGCTTCAGATTTGAGCGTCTCCAGAGCTGACCAGTCAGCAAGCACTGGCCACCTCCGAATCCAGCCGCAAATGCGAGGATGACTACCAAGTCAAAGCATGGTTTTATAACTTGGCTTACTACCTGTTGGAGGCAAGGTTCGCTTCGGCTTCGGTGAATCGCAGGCAGACCCTTAAGGGCAGGCCACAAAACAGTCAAAATGGCAACTGCTTCTCTAGGATGTATGTGTTGTGTGTTTTCTCTTATTTCTCTCTCTTTCCTGCCTCTCCCGCCACCTCTTCGGCGTCGGAGTTGTCTGGCAAAATCCTTTACACTTTGCAGTCAAAACATCTAAATTGTTTCTCAATAAGTAACTGGAAATAGTTACTTCTGACACCTGCACAGCAGACCTAAACTTCTGCTTTTACAAGTGCGTGATATTCAAACCTTGAAAGTTTTATGCTGCTGTTAAAGACCTGTTTTAAAGTTCTTTTTTGCCAGTTTCCCTCCCTCAATGAGTTTCAGGACTGTTTTTTCAATAGCGTATTGCCACAGTTGCTTGTTGAGGAAGGCAAATCCTCAAAATTTATTCCTTCACCTTCCAGAAATCACTTCCAAAGCTGTCATCTTTGCTGCACTACAGCAAGTGCTTCAGCTGCACAAGTTCTCTTCAGACCCCTCCCAATGGGTCTCAAGAAGTTGCACGGAAGGGTAGTCAGGGTGACTAGCTTCATCAAACGCTTGCATCTAGTTCCAGTCTGAGTTTGTGTCCAGCCAGGGACACAAGAGATGGCAACATCTGGAAACGTTGGATTGGGGGTTTACTGTGGAGGTTCAGGCGAAAAGGGGAGTTGTCCTGCCTCTGGTGCCAGAGCTGTGAAGTATGAAGCTGGATCTGAACTTCTTTGAAGCTCTGGCACGGGCTGAAAACTCTGTTTCAAGACTGTTCTTGGTTTTATTTTTTAAGAGCTTGTGAGGGCGGGCGGTGGACTCCATTCTCTGGAAACAGTAGGCACCACCACATCAAGTGTTTTGTAGCACGCACAGTGTATATTATTGTCCAGCACAGAAGAAACTGAGGACTGAGCAGGTCCTGAATATGTGGCTTTTGACAAAACCTCTCACAAGAGGCTACTGGAGAATCTGAGTAGATGGGAAGGTAAAGCAGTGAGGAAATAGCAAGGAATACCTTGGGAGGAGCGAATAATAGTTTGAGAAAACTTCCTGAGCTTTAAGGACCTAACTGTGACCAGGGGTGGAGACAGGTCTCTGCACAAGAGAGGGGGTCTGTCTCCAAGAAGACATTCCTCTTCCCTTGTGCTGAACCTTGCTCAACTCCTGTCTATCCTGACCTTAAAATATCAAGGTCAGCACACAGGCCCTGCTCCCTCCATGCTGCTGTCCGCTCCCATGGAGCAGAAATGCCGCATTGATCTTTTTCCTACACAAGTACAGACCTTCTCATGCTTAGATTCTCCTCCTGAGTTAATCAAATTGGCTTCTTGAGTTTGACTTGACTTCTCCAAGAAATGAACCTGCCTCTTGGCTCCAGAGTCTCTTGGTCAGATTTTGCTCTGTGAACTGAACTTTCTTCAATGTTTTCAAGAGAATTACCATGAGACTTTCTCTCCAGCTGCTTTCCCTTCTATTTTAACACTTCCTCTCATCCCAGTGCTCACTAAACAAAGTGTTTCCAAACTCTTCTCCATCAGTTCTTCTCTAGATGTTTTTTAATCTGCTATCTGGGTTTTGAACTCCTTACAAACCATTCTTTTATGACCTTTGAATCTTTCATGAGGGTCCTCTCTCCTTTCTGTTGGCATCTTCACTTTCTGGAAGTCTTCAATGAACTTTGTTCTTCATCCCAATCTCTTCACCTGTGCTTGTTTTGGGCTACCAGAGATTCAGAGACCATTCCTATGCTGATGACTATTACTGATGATCTATTGTTCTCCTGAGTAAGTCTGAGCGTTAGGCAGCCTTCCTGAAGGTTTAGGGATGATTTACCATTTTAGACCAGTAGTAATACCAACCAACAGCAACTACATTCATATAGGCAGTATTTCAGCTGCTGTGGAGCTCCTAAACAGAGACAACTTGCAGCAGCTATCAGCAGAGTCGGGAGATCTCAGGTCTCTTTGCACCGATCCCTCTGGCTATACTGCCTGTTTCAGTCTTTCCACCATAATCACAGCGAGTTCCTCTCAAATTCAGAGTTCTTGCTTGGAGTCTGGAATGAATTTTCTGACAACTTAGAAGTAAATCTTTTTAACTACAGAACACGAGTCGTTGAAGAGCTCCTGTCCTATAAAAAACTGAGCTTTCCACAGTGGAAAGCCTTGCCTCAAAAACCTGAGCCATGTAATAACGCAGACGCTTTAAACTTCATGCGTAGCTGCATGTGAACTGTATTTGCATAAACATGGTTGAAGGGCAAGGGAATTGTGAATATTTGATGTTATAAATACTTTTTGCAGTTATATAAGCTGAGGCCAGCTCATATATCTGGCTGAGGTCAGTGGATCCTGAAGGAGGGCCAGCCGTTCCATCAAAGGTACCTTAAGCAACGGCCATCTTCCTGTCTGACTAACTGTCAGGCGTTTGTTCTATTAATTGCTGTGACTCAGTGTTTGGGGAAGACTGTCCCTGTGGTACAGGTTCAGCTTTGTGGTTTGCTGTTTAAGGATCCCATGCTTGCTTGAACGTGCTTTCTTTACAACGGCCCTGACCCAGGAATGGGTTGGCTTCCTGGGGGCTGGCTTGAAGCAGAGCCCTCCAGCATTGCTGTTGATCATGGCAAGAAGCAGGGCAATATCCTGGGACTGGGAGCTTCCGAGGCATGTGTCCGTGAAGATGAAGTGGGGCCCACACCAGCCCTGGTAATGTCACTGTACTAATGGACTGGGTACCTCTTGCTGCTTGAGCAGAGTTGAGGGTTGACCTTGGGGACATTCCAGCTTTGCAGCTGTAGCTAGTAGGTCTGGTCTGGAGACAGAGAATGTTGTGAGGCTAGACCTGAAGCTTTCCAGCTGCCAGGTCTTGACTGGGTGAGCAAGCCCAAAGAAGGCTCTGGGTCACCTGCCTTGGGGCGCTGGATCTCCTTGATGTTACAGTGACATGACATTGAAAATTTTAGTTTGATTGCGTATATGATGTTGACCTTGGGGAACTCCTTGGGTCAGTTCTCAGGCGTGAAAGGGAAAGTTCACTTAAAGCCCAATTTAGCTCATCTCCCAAGGTAGGAGGAGGTGGCAGAGCTGAGAAGGAAAGCTTGATCTGCAGAGGAGGGAGAGGGGAGTCCAGTCTTGTTGGAATGTTAGGAACAATTCCACTTCTTGCCTTCGCAGCCAGGACCCTGCAGAGGGGAAATGCAACATCCTGGTCGAAAGCTGGGAGCCTTCCCGGCTCATCAGGAAGCTGTGGGGACAGGCAATGGAGGGATAGGGGTGTTCTGGAGGGAAGGCATAGTTCTCATGCTGTTTCTAATCCTGCCAACTAATTAGCTGTAAAAAAAAAAAAGTACTAAAAATACGATCAGCCTTGTGGAGTGTGGGGGAGGAATGGGATATGGGAAGCCAGCAGAGAAGGAGGGAGGGACAGGGTATCCCAGCCTTGGCGTGCCTTCCCCATGACAGCTTTGTCTCTCTCTGTACTGGAATCCCATTTACTCCTCTGCCTGGGCAGAGTGCTGGGTTTCTGCTGGAAGGAGGACGGTTTGGACGTAGGGCCTCCCATGCCCCTGGTGCTCAGCCTCGTTCCTTGTGGTTAGTGCCGCAGGATGCATGCAGGGCTTTCACATCTCATTTATTTGTTATGAATATTATTTTCTTGCTGCGTGCACATTCTTCCTTTCAGACCTTTGGGCAGGCAGCCCCCTGCCTTGTTCAGGCTGGGGTTTGGCTGCAGAGATGCCTTTTCTTTCTGTTCTCTCTTCTCTCATGCCCTGTTTTGATTAAAATGAGAAGCAGCTTTTTCTCTTTTATTTGCCCACTGGGTTCTCCATCAATAGGATGCCCTTTGCTATCTGTAGTGTTTACCAGCCTCGTAATTGAGAGGGGGATGGATTACAAAAACCTAATGACTGACAGGACACAATGTGAACGTACCAAGAGGATTTTTCAACCTCTGTACCTTCTTGTGGCCCATCTCCAGTCAACTAAATGGTCAAGAGCTGACTGATGGGATGCAAGGTCCTCTGCTCTGCTGTCTTACAGCAGGGGAGAAAGGGAATGCAGCTACTTTGTGACCCATCCTTTGCCTTAAGGCAAGCTGCCCTGCAAATAAGAGACATGCTGTGGGGAGGAAAAAAAACAAACGTGGATTTTTAGCTAAAAACCAGTGCTGCTTGACAGGTCAGTGGTGTCTCTCAGCCCTTCCATGAGCCACACACGCAGGATACTCCCTAGGAGATGCCACCCATAGTTCTTCACCCTTTCGCAACCCTGTTGGGCACAAGAGAATTGCTCAGGGTGTCTCTGAAGGCTCCTTTCCAGCCCTAACCCGGTGTTTACCCAGCATGGCTCCACCAGAGGAGTCGTTGACCTGCTGGTGTCCTGCCAATGACACAGTGATATAAAGGAATACTTGGTACGTGAGGACGTGAGGTAGTCCAGTAGTACACAGAGCTGATCCAGGAGCAGATTTCAAGCAGTCTATGCTGTGGCTGGAGACGGGATTACATGGTGGCCCTCTGCCAACTTTAACTTCGCTGGTAGGTCAGAAAAGAACAGCCGAGATGCAGTAGCAGAGGCTCTGCGAGGAGGTAGCTGGCACATTAAATCCTCCAGAGACCTGTGAAGGAGGGAGCAAGCTGTGCTGGGGCCAGCTGTTCACTGCGCTGCCATCCAGGCTGCCTGGGTTACTGGTAGTTGGGTAGAAACAGCCTCCCGTGCCATGCAGATGTTGCCTGGAGTCAGCCTGGGCACATGCTGGGGTCTGGTTTTTGCCCCCTAGTCTTGCTGATACTACCCAGCTCTTGCTTCTGAACTGTAAGGCAGCATGAAAAAATGGGTGAGGAAATGAGAAGAGGAAAGGGGGAGGAGATGGCCGATGAAAAAGCAGGGAATAAAATACAGAGTTTCCAGAAAGATTTTCATTTGGGCAAAATGAAGAAATAAAAGGAGGCCCGCGAGCATCCTTCATGGACAGCTTCCCAGCAGATGTGGGACAGATTTGTAAGCACAGGGTGTGTATCACCACATCCACACCTGTCCGGGGCTGGGGATGCTGGCAGTGAGCAAAGGGAAGGCTTCCCTCCACCTGGTGTTCCTCAGCATCATTCATCCTTGTTCTTCACATTGCAGGTGGCTGGGCAAGAGAGGAAAAACACCTCATCCTGCAGCCAAGGGGCAGCTTAGGGTCTTATCCAGCTCCATGCTGTTACTGTCAGTATGAGGTGGCAGCTCTGGGCAGTTTCTGAGGCACTTAGTCTGTATCTATGCTCCAGCATCTCTGACAGTTGAACCTGCACCAAACTGGCTTGGAGATGGATTGTCCCTTTGCACCTTCTTCAGTTAAGGGGCTGGGCTGTCCCAGCGAAGAGGAGTAGGACTCTGATGAGTGGGTGGTTCTCACCGGATTCACTTGGTGCACCTTGCCCACATGCAAACCTTTCTGAAGGGGAAGAAGAGATCTTCAGAAGCTGCGTTTTGGAAACACCCTCTCTAAAATACAGTGAATTTGGGTCAGGTTTGTGGTAGAAGCTTAGTGGATTGCAACAGCATCTCAGAGTTTTACTTTATTCCTTAGTGTCTGGTTTGGAGGTTGAAGCAATAGATGATCAGTATTTTCTCTGCAGGGGCCAGAGAGAGTGCATTTGAATCCTCATGGACCTGTGCTGAAGGTGGCCTCTATTTGGCGCAGCCAAGCGTGTCAGGGCTTTGCTAAGCACCATGTTCTCACCTGCCATGGGAACTGGCACGCTTTAGCCACCTGGGCAGGACAGGGAAGGCCTCT
>NW_010420521.1:54642-61586 GCF_000710305.1 Buceros rhinoceros silvestris | reverse complement strand
ATATATAAAATATATGATATGTTCATATATATAAAATAACAATAATAATGTACATATAATACACGGATATACATTAACAACATATACTGTGAAGATACATTAACGACGTATAATGCCTTATCTCTTCACTGAAGGGAAGATGTGTCTGACTCCCTGTCATTTCAAGGGTAAAGATTTTTTATACACATGTGGATCAGTCCTGCCCCCACCTTTCAAGACAGAAGGTCTGGCTCTTTGCAAATATTTGTAATTTCCTCTTTGCTATATAGTCAAATCACTTGGAAATAAAATACAGTGCAAGTAAGGAAATACGCTTATTTACAGACCATTTTCTTAGATTAGGCAAATCCAAAAGGAAAGATCATCACAAACACTGCCTAAAAACTAACTGATCAGGTAGTGCAAGCAGAGCCCAGCTGAACTAAATGTATTTCAGTTATAAATTCCCATCGGCTGCTGCTCTCCAGAAAAAAAACAGTTCGAGATAACAACTGAGAGCGAGCAATTGTTCCAAGATTAGCCAGATACGATCTAATTCAGCTTCAGTGGGAGTTAGACTGGGCCATGTGCCTACAGCAACATGAGTCTTAACTGCTGCCTCTCAAAAGCAATAGTTAAATGAAAACTGTCTGTTAACTACCTTAATTAACCTGACCCAGCCACAAACACTAATAATTACTACTTTTTTTTTTTTAATGGTAGCTTACCTCAAATTTTCCACAGAATTCCGCCAGCACTTAGAGACAGACTTCTACAGACATACTTTATATATGTAGCAAAAAGGGTGGCAAAGAAAAAGCCAGGATGATACACTGGAAAGATAAACCTATCTATCTGTGTTTTAGAATAAAGACGTTCCTTCACTATGTGAGGCAGTTTCTTTATATTCAAGTTTCAATGCTCTTATTTAACATAAATTTCTAAATCCTCTAAAAATTGCAGCCACCATGAGGAGAAAACCCTACATCTTTTCAACGACAATATGCTCAACTGTTGCTGCCAGGCATTTTTTCCATATATCATGCAAATACAACACCTGTCATACAAAAATATCCTAACACTCAGTTGCTGTAAGACCAACTTATTTGCAGTGCCAGGAATGCAGCCTTAAGGAAAAAAAAATTAAAAGTAGCTTTATTGCTTCCATCCCGATGTTATTTTAACATGAATGTTTCATTACAACAATATATCTATGACCAAAGAGGGAGATTACTCCTCGGTCTTGGGAGTTTAGTCTTTAGATACTTAAATTCTATTTAAACAGCCTTTTTGAATGATTGCAGAACTAATTAATTGTTCTTCAAAACAGTCTCAGAATTTATGAAGCATTTTGTAGATGTAAGAGGCAGATATTTAATGAGTCTCACAATAAACACTTGCCAAAGCCAACAGAGTAAACACACATCTCAAAAGAGTTACCCAGGAAGCCATAGCTGGCCCTTTTGAGGTCGAGTAAGTGATATATACACATAGTGAAGTTAAAACTGATGATTTCTTTGGCTTTGTGGTCAACTTTTTGTGAAAACACAAGATGGAAGAATAATGAATCTATCCATGAGTGATTCAGCAAAGCATTAGAAAGTACATTTTTCCCCAAAAGTGCAAGCTTGGATTGAGAGGTTGTTTTTGAACTTGTGCATTTCAGTAACTCCAAACTCCACAGGCAAATCTTCAGATCTGAAACAAACACCATTCTCCAACCTCAGCTGTTTCCTGATGCCCGGAGAAGCAATCTCACTCTTTGCATTTTTAATACCTCCAGACTGTGGGCTCTAGACTACACCCTAACCTATAGCATTTGCAAAATTCTAGCTGGAGGGACTACCAACCGACGACTACTCAAATCTGCCTGGATTATCTTTAAGATAGAAGAGAAATTACTCAGATGTATGATATGTTTTAAATTCCCAGGTGCACATTAGGAAACAGTAGTGATTAAAGAACCTGATTGTCCTTAACCTTATTTTTCATTTTTATAAAAGTTTTGTTACAAGATAGGATGGATTTCTTATACTTACGCCCTGACCAAATACAAACTAATAAAAAGGTATACCATTGGACACTGATATGGTTGCAAGATAAACATGTTTTGACATCCTAGAAGACTACACTGACATAAAAATTAAGTGCAATGTTTAAGAGAATTGCTATATTTTATTACAAAAATAACTTGTTATATCTAACATATATTAAGATCTTAATTAACTTATAGTCTTCTGCAATCAGTTATAGTCTAGCTACATCTTTCAAAACAGGACTGCTAACTGTCCTACAAAACACTGCAACCAAGAGATCATCTAAAGCGATTTTTTTATTCCTCCACTATATTTCAGCACGGATTTAGCTCAAGAGCCTAAAGGTATTTTCCTGTTTCCACAGATCCTTCACATAACTGCAAGCAAAGATTTTTTAGAAGAACACGTACAATTTTCCTTAATAATGAAGCTTTAAATTGCCTAGATTAATCAGTCATGTTTTCAGGTTCTGCAGAAGATTTCCTATGTGACACTGACCCGTTCAATTTAATAATGTAACAGTTATGGTAATAGAGATTGCCACATCCTGTGCAGCTAAGTGTACTAAAGCATTCTGACAACTTTTAATAGCAAGGCTGGAAGAATGCCCAAGTACAGTATCTAGTAGGTATTTCAAAGCTTCCCAACAAATCCATAAAAACAGACTTTGCCAAAGCAATAATTCTGACCTCAGTGTTGAGGTGGCAGAACTAAATCTGACAGCACTAAAATGGGTTCTAGGAATAGTCAAGAGGGCTGGGAAAGGGGCTGCGGAGACTCCAGCGCCTGGAATAATAAAGTTGTCTGTGTGCTGCGCCTCCCTCCTTTTTCACCCTTCCAGCTTCCTAGAATATCCTCTACTTCCACAGCACTGTGTATGGGATTTACATTGCTGGGAGCATGCAGCAGGGGCAAAGCTTTGCAAATGAAACACCAGAGTGGCAAATGAAGCCATCCTGGCTGGTGGAATGGCCAGTGTCCATCTCTTAACCTAGTCAAAGCAGACAGACAACTGCATTAGGCTGCAACCTACTTTGCTTATGCTTGTGCCTAAAGGTAACTTTGCATATTATTAAAATGGAAGGTGACACAACACAAAACAGTTTGAGTCAGGAGAAATGAACGCTGCAGCACTCAATTACAGCTGGGTGAATTAAGGACTGTGTTACAAACTTAATTACACACACACACACACACACACACTTTCTAAGACAAGCTAGATCTTTTAGTATGAAAAATTCCACTTAATATTTTTTTGAAAATCTCATCACCGAGATGAGATCTTACAAACTAATTCAGTTTTTAATTTCTACCCTTGGAGAAGGACGAGCACAAGTCATTTTGTAGGAACCTTGTATTCCTATTTTGAGGGGATAGAAAGGGACAAAGAGTGATCTTTACACCATTTTACCCTCCTAAATCCCCCACACTGCACTAACTTCAGTCGCATTTGAGGGGCCCAGTCAGATGACTGTTACCAGAGTCAAGCGGAGCCTATTGTGCATTGCACAGTGCTGAGTTCAGACACTGATTCCAAATGATGATTGTTTACTGGTTCTACAAATAGTATTATCAAATGAAAGGCACCATGTCTTATCAACTCTCTTTACCCATTTACATCATACACATTTTCCCAGTAAAAGGTTCTTTTTTTGTGTGTATGCCAAGCCCCCATTTTGACCAAAACTGCTTTTAAAGACTCCATCCTACCGCTACTTTTGAAAGCATCAGTTTCTTCACTTAGGAATTTAAGTTAATTCAAATAATATAATTCCTAAACACAAACTTTTTACATTCTATAGCTGTAAATACTATCCAATTAAAGACACCATTTCACAAAACACTTCTCATCGATAAAGAACTCCTGACATAGAGAAACCGCTGTACTTCCATTTACATACCTGCCTTTATTCAATTTCTCTTTCACAATTCTCATTTAGAAAAGCCTATCCAAATGTTTAGATTAGGTCACTAACAGCTTCTTTACAGGTTCTTAATTCTTGGAACACAGCATAACAGTGTGCTGCTAGCCATGATCTTGCTTCTGTGATAGGAGGTTAAGGGATCTGATCTCTTAATTTGGATCCAAATGTGACTTTAACTTTACACTAAATAACAGATAATCTAATCTGGGAGAAAACTACATTGCTCGAACTAGTTCTCTTTGAACATTATACCAAAGTTAATCTCTACCAGAGATATGCAAAAGAAAGAAATCAGACTTCAAAGCCCTGTAAGACTGTTGGAGAGAATCTCAACAGCCTGATACAAGACCGGTTCTACCGCTCAAAGCTATCTCTGTGAATCATGACTGAAGAATGAGGCCAGACTTTTCAGAGGTACCATAATGTTTTCAATGAACCTTCTAGCCTGTTTTTAACAGAAGACAGAATCCTTCTGAACACTGCCCACAGGCTTCTGAAGCTGGGTAACCAAATACCAAAGCACCCAAGATTAGAGATCATTTTGGAAAATGCAATCTGCAGTCAGCAGTTGCCTATACAAACAATTCTCTTGTAAGCCATTTACTTGTTCTTTGCAGAGCACTGTGAAACTTGTAAATGTAACAAACATAGTCTGTTTGCCTTTTCTGTGGCATATAAACAGGAAGGTCACGTCTCACATTTTACACTACCATGAAAGAAGGATCTTTAAATTCTTTAAACCAGGAAATGACAGAGATGGAAACGTCTGACTTACTGTAAGGTGTTGTATCAGTAGGATCAGGAGGTGGAAAATTTTCTGTGAAGTTGACATTACACAAGTCTGTACTACAGCAGCAGAAGCGATATGTTCCATTTTGAATCAAGGAAGGGGTGGTTGTAACTATACACTCCTCAAAGTGACACTCCTGTGGGTCTCCTATATGAGACCAGCAACCTGTAAAAGAAGGTGAATTAAAGAATTCTCTTTAAAGGAAGCATAAAATTAATTCTCTTGCATTGACAATTAAAACATACCCATAGAAATCCATACCATAGTGAATTAAATGTTTCAGAGTGGGGTGAAAACAGTTATCATAATTTGTTCATCTGACTTCACTGCCACCTTTTATATGAAAAACTAAAGAATTTCTTTCAGAATTTTCCACAGCCAAGGAGAAGAAATATGGGCAGTGATGAAGGTTAACATCAGATGTGTCTAGCTGAAAACCTCAATATGACAAAACCTGAATTCTTGAGCTTTCTAAGCAAAAGTGTGCTATTCCCCATTTCTCTGATACCGGAGAATATTATTACTACCCTCTACCCCACAGTCTAGATGAAACTGTGACCTAGTCCCCTCCTTAGAGCTAGACTACAAGACTGCATCTGTTGTTAGGTGCTTCTGCATAATTTCTAAAATTTCTGGCCTTCCTTGGTGTCAGTATCGCTGCACTCTTCTACAGGATCACAACTTATTTCTTGGTTTATGTAGGCCCTTTCTCCATGCAGCAACTGTTCTTTCCCAAGTATGGTCAATGGCAGTTAACTTCATTTATGCACAAATGCCTGGGAGGGACAGAGGCAGCATGGGGGCAGAGGTGAGCAGTCAGACTGCTTCCTTCAGACTAACATGAAACAACGACATTGAGCACAACTGCACAGGACAACTGCAAATACCAGTTTTCATTCAGCCTTATATTGCATTAACTTGTAGCTAAGTAGCCAAGAGCAGAGTCCCTGAGAACAGTAATCAAAACACGTCTCCGGCAACTGCAAGATCTTTCTCCCCACCCTATCAACACTCTCCCTGCAGAACAAGAGTGAATTGACAGTTAGTGATATCTAACGGTTTTGTGCTGTAACTGCAATTTCCTTTGCAAATAAACAAACAAATATGAATATACATTTTTACTTAATGAGACACTTCTTTTTAAATTTATCATTACGTCAATACATATACTGAGATATATTCAAGAAATCCATCTTCCTCTGAACATCCTAAGTAACAAGCAATTTGTTTTTAACTTCAACTGTGCATTGACCTCTTTGGTCTCTTTTAGAAGTCATTTATTTCAAACAAACTTTCTGTTCATATTTAAAATTGCTAAATGGGAAGTCTAAAATTACCACAGAATCATAGAACTGTTTGAGTTGGAAGGCACTTTGAAAGGTCATCTAGTCCAACCCCCCTGCAAAGAGCAGGGACATCTTCCAACTAGAGCAGGTTGCTTAGAGCGTTGCCCAACCTGACCTTGAATGTTTCCAGAGATGGGGCATCTACCATTTCTCTGGGCAACCTGTTCCAGTGTTTTTACCCTTAATCTCCCCCTTTTAGTTTAAAACCATCACCCCTTGTCCTGTTGCAGCACACCCTGCTAAAAAGTCTGTCCCCATCTTTGTCTTAGGCCCCCTTTAAGTGCTAAAAGGCTGCAAAAAGATCTCCCAGAGCCTTCTGTTCTCCAGGCAGACCAAGCCCAACTCTGTCAGCCATTCTTCATGAGAGAGGTGTTCCATCTCTCTGATCATTTTTGTGGCCTCCTCTGGACCAGCTCCAACACGTTCAACATCATTTCTGAGGACAACAAAGCTAGACACAGTACTCCAGGCACGGTCTCACCAGAGCGGAGGAGAAGAATCACCTCCCTCAACCTGCTGGCCACACTTCTTTTGATGCAGCCCTGGATACGGTTGGCCTCCTGGGCCAGATGCATTATACAAATGATGCATTTGTACAACGCACAAACAAAACATCGACTTTTGCATCTTCATATGGGCTGGGTGGATCACAAAAAAAGGTGAAAGGAGTAGAAAAACTACTACAATTACACTGAAATGTTACATACCTTGTTTTACAAGATGTATGTCTCCTTCTCGTGTTTTTTCCCAAAGTCCATAGCAGGTACTACCTTTCATGCACAAAATTGTGCCATTCTCCTGAGAGATTCGGCTCTCACTGATTCCATGGTCCTGCTGATAGGGGTCCTTAAATGCACAGAGACGCTCT
>NW_010420521.1:20586-54535 GCF_000710305.1 Buceros rhinoceros silvestris | reverse complement strand
GCTCTTCACTCTGTGCAGCTTTAGACAAAGAAAGGAAAATAATTTTTGTCAGTGATTTTATGCATAAAATATTAACTTTAATAAAAGGATGATTAAGGTTTTCTGGAAACGTACATTCAAAACCATCCTGAATTATACGTATCTGTTCTTTAAACTGTACTTCAACAGTCAGAAATAAAAACGAGTTCTATTCCAAAGTTACTTTCATAAAGAGGACAAAAAAACCTCAGCAGATGTTCCAAAATGAATGTGCAAATGTTTTAAGTTCACAGGTGCAGAATAAAACTTTCATTGCATAGCCTGCATCATCTATATCATTTGTTTTCATGCACAAGTTAGGCAACTGTTAGCTGTTTTCTTCAGCAACCACATGCGTTACTTTTTCAGACTGCCATCCAACCCAGCTTGCAAAGGTTTTTTCCCCCACTCTATTCCTACTCACTTATCTCTTTTTTCTACATGTCACCCAGCTACTACACTGACATTTACTGCTTCTTGCTCAGCAACTTTTCATATTGGGCTCCCTAACACAACTTCATTAATGATCACCAACAGAAACACTAACAGCAGAGTAAAACCATACAATTGACCGGCAGTACTGGAAAACACTGCCTGTGAACAAGAGCAACGCTGCCTGTTAAGTCTCCCTGTGGAATGTCAAGTGGGAACATCATAAAACATGCAAAGAGAACACAAAAATAAATACCCACAGTCGCCTGAAAGACCTCTAGAGTTTTTTATTAAAACAAAACCAAAACTACCCATAAAAAGCCTATGGAGTTCTACAAGAATACTTAATCAACAAACTTCAAAAATGCAGCAAATTAAGAACTCCTGTTTTACCCATAGGATTACTGCTTTTTTGTTTATATCATCTCAGTGAAAGAACTCAACCATGCTGGTATAGCTCTGTCATCTTTAGGAAAACACATTCAAACGATAAATTCTTCAGGAAGACATTACATCCAAAATAAATAAATTCTAAATTTGTAGTGAATTTTATGTTTAGAGTATTGTAATTCTTCCCGGGAATGATTTTATTAAACACATGGAAAGCCAGATGTGCAATTACAAGGCACTTCACAAGTACTATTCAGCAGTACAGGTCAGCAAACATCCAATCACAGTAAGAATTTGTAGTATGTATCTTAACAACCAGATTTCACCCAGTTCTTTAACTCCCATGAAAGCACTGGTAGTGAAAAGATGCAAGATGCAGACTAGGAAAACAGATTTTTAATTTAAAATAAAATTACAGCATATGCAATTGTAAATGATGAAAGGTACTGTATATGTATAAAATATCTTCCCACTGAGGATTGATTTATTTGATCATTCAGCAGCACTGCCCCCAAAGAAGACACGTTTCAGGAAGGCAGCCTTACAGCCTTACTACAAAAATACTGTTTCATTGTGCCACCAGCGTAGATGACTGGGTAATGGAAAGGCAAACCAAGAGACTCAGCCAGGTGCCTCACTTTTAAGGCCATTATTATTCATTAAGGAGTCAAAATTCATAGTTCTGGTATGCTGAGAGAACCATAAATAGCTGCACCATCCACAACAACAGTCTGCCAGTTACTCTCAGTTTATTCTGTAGCAGCAGTAATTAAAATAGCACAACTTAACTTATTTATGAGTGGTCTGGTAGGGCATGTACAATCAGTTGAGCTGCATGTCGCTCAGGGGTGGTAAAACTCTCAGCTAAGGAGACAGGAACTTCTTAAGCCATTGTAATTCAATCACTTGCAGCTCCATGTACTCCACGTGCTGCCAACCCACCTCTCTGCACGTTGGTCAGTGTACAATCAACACCTCGTTTCTGGAACTAGAGCTTTGAACTGATACATTTATCGTAAAACAGTGGCTTTAGATGCACAAACTCAGTTGCCTAAATTTCATATCTGATTTTTTTTATTTCTACATAAGTAGAGTTGGTCAAGTTACTCAGGACAGAAAGGTCACACATTAACAGCTAGCATATGCGGCCTCAAGCAGTACTTGCCAGTCGCACATAGTAGTTTTATTCTCAGAAACAGCTGAGTATGCCAGGCATGAGGCATCTGTCCTGCATTCTCTGCTCCATGACATGGGGACTGGCCAAGAAACAACGTATGAAAGGACAGTACTCCGCTGCCATAAGGGATCTGGAGCTGACTGACTTTTTGAAAATCAAAAGGAAAAAAATTATCACAGAACTAAAATTTTCAAGAGCAAACAGGACAGAATTATATGGCCTTGTGATTTACAACATACCTGCTCCTAGGGACACCAAGAAGAATTTAAAATCAGTTGCATGTGATAGGTGAGTGGGACGAAGGTCATGTGAGATATTTGTTGTTTACAGAATGCTCAAATCACTTCAAGATAAGCCCTTTCATAATTTGCCTTTATTGTGAAAAATAAATTTAAAACAACAGAATTTATTAAACAGCCACACAGATTTGGTTTCCTTATAAAAAGCCTGTGGTTAAAAAAAAAAAAGTAATTCCATGAAAGTCCACTTTCATAATACCTCAATAATAAAAATGAAAAAAAAAACCTTTTAACCTCTGAAATAATGGAAGAAAAAAACCTTTTGTTTTTGCTTTCTACTCAGAAATATAGCAGAAATATGTATCATGTCTGTGCTCCAGAGACACAGACAGCTGTAATTGTCTACTTTTCTGGTCTCTTCACCATTCTAAAAGTCTCTCAGGATGAAGGTTGAGAAAACACGCAGAAGACATTTGAAAAAAGAAAAGTTGTTAACCATCATGCTAGACGGCGTGCAGCCATACACTATAGAAAACAACAGTTGCTACCAAAGGCTTTTCTGATTTAAAAAAAAAAAAAAAAAAGTATTGCCCTATAAGAATAGCTGCAGAGGGGAAGAAGGGGGAAGCAAGAGAAAGTGAACCCCACTGCTAGCAACCTGAGTGTCTTATCAGTTTTCTAGCAATCTAATAAAAGTGCAAGTTAACTTGCCACAATTTAATGTCAGATGATCTCAGTGGAAAATTTTTCCAACAAAAAAAATAAAGGTTTCTCACCCAACAACTTGAGTTTTCAGGCTGATCACTGCACATTCATGCTTCAACTATAACTTACAGTACAACCCTCGTGGGAGCAGTACCCACTGCAATACTCTGCTGACCTCTGCTCCTTCCCTGACAGCACGGAACATCTGGAGAACAGGGGACACATAACAAAAGCTACTTTATTTTCCTCTATGGCCTCTGTAGCTTCATTGTTGAAGCTGTAACGCTGAAAAAAATTAGGTAGGGCATTCAGATGTCCAGAAACTGTCTTGAAGAACACCAGAATAGATGAGCTGCTTCAATTCCTTTGCGTGATTTTTGGCACATTGCTGCTCTGGGCATCTGACAGCAAGGTTTCCTTCTTCCAAGTGGCAGAAACTAGTCAGATCTAAAAAACTTTAAGTATTGGAATACTTTTAAGCCTTGAAAGCAACCTCCAGCCTAGATGAGTATATGCCTTAAATCTTCACCAAAAGAAACTGAGACACTACTACAAAAACACACAGAAGTGCTGGGGTGCCTGTTCTAAACTTCACTTATTTCAACAGAAATCTTACCCTTCAAGGTAAAATACTGGTGCTCATTTGGATTTACATGTGTGCCTTATCAATGACGTTTTACGTCAGTTTTCAGTCATCATTAGAGTCAAGAACTATGCAGGGTGCATTCAGAGCTGAAACACATCTACCTGTCCCTTGGAAGCTCTGCACCTGCTCCCTATAGCAGCTTAGCTGCTTCTTCCAAAACTCCTTGGAGATATTCAAAAGCCATCTGGACATGGTCAAGGTACTCAGTCTGCAGCAACAACACAAAAAAATCAAAATTTCTCAGCAGGGCTACCTGCAATTTTTTGTCTCCAGGGTAGGCAAAATGGTAGGGTAAGACGAGAACTACTGGATCCTCTTGCCTTCAGTTCAAAAAAGACCCACAGCAAAGGAAATACCTTAATATTAAGGTCTTTATTAATCATCAAGAGCAATTAAAATAAACAACTCATTTATCCTGTGAAGACTGATAGGCTCTTGATATATGCAGTTCTTTTGCTAACTATGTCTGAAAAATGAAGGGCAAAAGCCCTGCAGAGAGACATGCTCACCGGGCATTAAGGATCCAGGACTGTACAGTGCTCCTTTCCTTACAGATTTCGCAGACCCAGGATGACCAGTAGTGTATCCTCAAATCGGCAAAATGCAGAAGCCATTTACAGACCAAGCTATACAGTATATTAGCCAAGACATGAAATGTCCTGGCATACAAACAAAACCAAGACCCAGCACCAAAATAAGTGGCAGCAGAAGTTTCCCAGGACATCTGCTTCATGGCTGAAGTCATCTTTCAGAGCCTTGCTCTTACTAAAATAAATCATGTTGTTTCAACTCTTTTACAGGTCCTTTCAAGCTATCCACCTCATTACTGCTGCACAAGTTAAACATCACAAAAATAACTGCAGTAAAATCATTAAAATTAATTTGGATTGCAGTTTCTCTATAAATGTGAATGTCTGTAACAACTCTTTCATCATGAGGTCTAAAGCACAACAAACAGCAAAAACTGCCAAAGATGAATGCATTCCCTCAAAGATTATAAATCTACTTAATCAAATGTGCAACTTCTTTTTTTGGTGGGAAGGTGGGGGTGAACAGCTCTGAGAGTTCACTGTACTTAAACACAATCATCCAATTAAATCAGTACCTGACAAAAGTGTAATTTAAATATGGAAATTACTACTATGAAGGGATTAGTCCCATTAAAGGCTACCCCCAAAACTGGAAAAACATCTATTTATAATTTCTTTCACAATACCTGAGAAGGACTTTTGGTAATTTTATTATCTTTATAATAAACTCTACTTGTAAACTCTACTTGTTCATCAGATAGAACATGCAGGGGTTTTCTAATTCACCTTTAATGAAAGACTATGAGAGAGATTTTGAAACAAATAAATGGCATTTGAATGCTTACATGTCATATGGCCCTGAAAAATTTGTTACTACAGACAACTGCAGTAGCAACAGATAGGCTGATATTGAAAAGGACAAAAAGTAACACCTGAATGACAAATTGTCAAGGAGCGATAGTGAAACGTCTATTTTCCATTCCTCTTGAACTTGTGTACCAGATAAATTATGTCAAAATAATTCAATAAAAATAATAAAATGAATTCAAACTTCCATTCTCTCATCCAGTAGAGATTTCCAACACAGAAAAGAAGAGAAGGTATCATTCCCGTAAGTTCTACCAAGGGAAAAAACAGTGGGGCAAGCTCTTCACTTCCCTATCATAAATCAGAAAAAAAGCCAAAATTAGTTCTGCTGCTCTCCAGCCCATTTCACACCTGTATTTACATAAACTTTACCGTCCAGTTTCAAAAATATGCTTAAAGCACACGCAGCAATACTAACTGAGTATAGATGCTTCAAGAAGTAATTTAAGAAACATTCAATGTACTCATCTTTCTTGCTTGGCTGCCATTACTGGTGCATCTGATCACCACATGCAAGTTAACAGACTTAACTTGAAGCTGATTGTGAAACCTGATTGTCATGTACCGAGAGGAGAAACAGACTATGTTAAATTAAATCATAAAAGAACCGGGACTAATCCAGTTTCCCAAGTCCGTCCTGTGGCTGACTCTCACTGTCGCAGTACTCTGGGTGGCACAGAGATCAGCCCCATGCCACTGCAAAACCTCAAGAAAAAGCACCGGGGCTTCAGGAATATCCTCTTGGCAAATGGCTTAGGTTTCGATATGATTATAATCTTAGTGTTTATCAGTTATAACGACAACAAAAAATATGGAAAAAAGTTATTATAGAAAAATACTATATTAATGTTTTCAGTATTTTCTCCTTGTAACCATACTGCTATTTTCAACTGCTCATGAACAGAGAAGTGATTCACACAAATATGTGAATTATGAATGCTTGTAGTGGTTTGCTTTCATTCCCTACGAAAGATATTTCTGGACAGCAAAGATCAAAAGAAAATTACAAGTGCATCTACTGTCTGTGTCAGAAATCTTGTGCGCTATGAGCATACGATTTATCAGTTCTAGAGTGAGTTTAAACAAACGAACATTCTATTATGGCTTTTAATATACTAACTCTTTCACCATAATTTTGTGTTCTAGGAAAACATAATTACTGAAAACAATTACAACAGAAGTACCAAAAGTTACAGGAATCCAACTGCAAATCCTTCGAACATGAGTCATGTTTTCAATAACAGGATAGGAAGTCAGTTCCATTAGTACTTAATCGACATTTCCTGACCTTACATCTATTCAGTGCAGTACATGGAATTTGCATCAAGTGCAAAGGGAGGGGGGAAAAGAAGGAAAAAAGAACTCAAATGCTACAAAGAATTATTCTACTCCATGTTCTAATTGTCAGGATTAAGAATAAATACAGAAACATTTGCAGCTTTATGATTAATGCCATGCAATATACTTTGTGACAGAGTCACAAATAAAAGAATGAGACAAGAGTCAGAAGATAAACTTGCACACAACTTACAAGAATAGACTTGCTAGCATCACTGACCACATACATGGGTACCAAGTTGCTAATTACGTCCAACTGCCTTCAAACATAGCTGAAGACTTGAAAAAAAGATAAAAAACGAAAACAGTTTCTAAACATTTGTCTGTCTGTACCAGGCCACCATACATTCAACTGGGAATCTCATTAGGCTGCAACAGATTTCTTCGGGAACTTGTCATTTGAATTAGTGAGATCTTCAACAGAACAGCCACAGACACAAAACTTGTTTTCTTTTGGCCCTGTCAGCTCTCAGCTGAGGTCTTGTATTTACACAATAACACGGAAACATCACTGCCTTCGAGGCAGGGTTATGAGAGAGGACTCATCCTCATAATGCAAACTATTAAAAGGAAGGCGATCAAAACAACGTACATCAGGAGGCTCCTTTGAGTATATCCTTTCAACTATATTGATAGCTGAATTGTGGCATGAGACAGAGAAACAGAATCTTGAAGAAATCATCACTTAACAAGCACTCTGCTGCTGCTGTTTTCATCTTTTTCTCCTCAGAGGTTTTAATTACAAATATTTCCAAATATTAACACTTAAAAATATATCACAAGCAGGCATCTTTTGAAGAAGTATTTTTTCTACAGACAGACCGTCCATAATGCTAACTTCAGAGGTAAAAAGCTAAACTGCTGGTAATCTTCCATGTATTTACACTTCCAGTACTCTGTATCATGTTTGACTAACTGCACAGCAGAAATCTGCACTGACTGGTCAGGAAGAGAAATAAATTATCTGCTTAAGGATTGCGCATGAAAGCATGAAGATCTAAACCAACCAGAAATGGCCTGAAGACTTTTTAAGCAAGAGGACAGGAGCAGCACGGTGCAACATACAGCCAGGGAGTGCTCCATTGGGTAGATGGAAGAGTCTATTGCTTTATAGTTAACTTCTGTGCTAGAAGACTTCCAGGTAGGCTCCACAAACATGATCACTAGATTAATAATTTAAAGACATGAATAAGAAAGAATGGGAATTTTCACAAGGGAAAACAGTAGGAACTTCCAGAAGAGAAGCAGGAAAGAAAAATGCTTCAGAAATTTACATCTGTGGTAATATGCCTCCCTCTCCTTCTAACAAAATAAACCTCACAATCATTAAAGCTCCTCCTAAATTAGGTACCTCAAGATAAACGCAAAATATTTTTTGACAACAAAACTTACAGTTAAACTCATTGTTAAAATCTGGAATAATCTGTTCACAATACTGCATGTCCTTATCCTTCATTGATGAAATTTTGGTTTTCACAGAATCAGAATTACAGAATCATCTTGGTTGGAAGGGACCTTTGAGTCCAACCATTCACCATGCCCTGCCAGGGTCCCTAAACCATGTCCCTCAGCTATTTCCAGGGATAGGGACTTCACCACCTCCCTGGGCAGACTGTTCCAGTGCTTTCTGTAAACAACGTTTCTATAAAGAGATTTTTCCTAACATCCAACCTAAACCTCCCCTGCTGCAACCTGAGGCCATTTCCTCTTATAGTACTGTTTGTTACTTGGGAAAAGGGACTGACCCCCACCTTGCTACAACCTCCTTTCAGGTAGCTGTGAAGAGCTGGGATGAGGTCCCCCCTCAGCCTCCTTTTCTCCACACTAAACAACCCCTTTAGTGAAGGCCTTTCCCCCAGGTTTACTATCAAAAGAAGTGTTACCTTAGAAGAACCCAGCTTAAGCAAGAGGAACCATCCAAGAGAGCAACGGGATGACAGACACTTGCTGCTAACAGCTGACAAATCATACAGTCCCCAAATGCTGCCAGATTTTACGCAGAAATACCTGAGCTTGCTGCCCATAAACTGTGTCACTGCCTTATTTTCACAACCTTCTAAATGTTTCTGAGGACAATCAGACCACCTCACTGTGCAAACCTCATCCAAATCAGGTAAGCCACAGAATCAAAATTTTATCCATCTATTAAGAGCACAAGATACAGTGGCAAGAAAGCTAGCAACATCTGTGCTCTGGCATAACATTTGCTGGGAAAAAATACAAGAATTTCAAGTAAATCTGAATCAAGAGAGTTAATACTGGTTCATGGTTTACAGGCATTTTTTAGCTGATATGGGAAGGGATTCAAGACAAATCTGTAATGAGGATATATCTCACTGACTCAGAGGGGTTCAGAGAAGGACAAACTACAGAATTAAAACTAAATGTCCTGATGTCTCAACTGGAGCCCTAACATGTTGACCTTTGACTACCTCTACTGTGGCCACTAATCAGAGCCTCCCCTACCTTACGAAATTCCCTCCAGGATGTAAACCAGAAAAAGAATCTTCGGTGTTTTCTGTATAACACTGTTCTATAGCTGTGCTCAGCCGGCACAGTTAGGACATTTGTTTTTATTGTATAAGTCTGTCTAGTTACGCAGGTTTCTTCATTTCATTTTTTCCCCCCTACACTAAATTACCATCGATTTCTAACAAGACAGAATTGAAACATATGTCACAAACAGGTAGTGGAGGAGGTTATCAATCCATCCAACATGAAATTTCTAAATACATCACCTGCTAGCAGTGAAAAATACACTCTTGTATGTTAAGACACATTAACATTATCTTAGCTCAACGATTACACAGGGTTGATGACATTCTATCATACAACTTCTCACTTCAGAAAGTTAAACGCTTTGCTGCAAGCGATTACAGCAAGTTCTGGGGATTTTTAATGTTGCAAAAACACTAAAATGTCATGGCACACTTTGTTAGCTTTAAAACTCATCTATGCCATCAGACTTCAACTTATAGCCAGCTTTAGCCATTTCCAAAACCTTCATATTCCGTATTAGAGGAAAAGCCAGTCAGCGCATCCTATTTGGAAATACAAGAGTTCAAGCACACTCAAAAAGCCTTCTGGAAAAGCTGTCAAGCTCAAATACTGGAAAGCAGAAGTAAATTAGCATAAAGCTTACACAATTAAACTATTAAATACTGCAGAAGTGTAAAATCATGGAGTATGTTTAACACTCACTTAAGGGAGAATCTATTCTAAACACATTAGTGGAGCACAAAGCATAAAACCATTTACTCTTGATTCCCCATGCTTGGTTTTTGCAATAATCTTAGAGCTTCCACAATTTTAATAAAGTTTCTGTGGGAGTTCACATGGCAGAATGTACCTCTGTGGCTTCAAATCACATTGTCTGGTTGCACTGCCTTGTCTCAAGATGAAATGATTGCTTATTTTATCCCATGAGCAAACAGGAATTCCAGCATTTACACACAGTTGAATCAGCTCAGCAAGAATCTTCTCACAGACTCATGATGTTGGGCAAAAGAAAATGTTACATTTTCAAGAAAAAGTTTTCTGTAACCCAGCTTTAATATATACCTTCCGCTTTATTGAAGTATTACTGAAGCTAAAGGTCACTTAAGCCCAGATTTCTAGGAAAAAAGAAGGAATTAGCTGGCTTTCACTGACTTGATCACATTTTGGACATCCTACGTCTCCTGGAAAAACCCCAGCCTACATTTAATCTTCCAAAAGCATGAATATGTGTATTACAGGATTTAAACAAACCTAGCATTTTTCCATTTAAAAAATATTATTCACTTCCTAAATGACTGTATCTCCATTCAGAGAAAAAGAAGTATGTTCAGGTTACTGTTCAGCAATTATGTCAGAACAGAAATCATCACAGTCTTAGTCATGCATAATTTTTTCCAGTGGCCAGTGTCTATTCACAGAACTCAAAAAGACTGAATTCTTTATCTTTGCCCTAGATTCGAGTTCAGGGATTTTTTTTTTTTTTCCTGGGTATGAGCGTCTGGCTTTTGTTTATCTGGGCTGTCAAAGTGAAGTATCTGCATGGAATAACACAGGAAACTCTGCAGCAAAAATAACAGCAAAGCAAACTAACGATGTAGCATTTCTCCCCCCAACTCAGATGTAACAATCTTGCCAAAGCAAAACCAGTGATTTCTGAGTCTCTTTAGATTCCCTTGAAAAAATGACTTACTGGATATTCCCCTACCACATGTAACATACTCACTTTTCTAGCAAGCAAGGATGCCATTTCTACTGTATATATTACTAAAACATTTTTTGAAAACTTCAGTAGTTTAAATTTGGAGAAAGATAGTACCCGTAGAGCCTGTCTTTTACAGTATATTACCAGAATTCTTCCTATTAACATTTTTAGGAAGCTTACACTACAAGTAGTATGTTGAATCATTTGAAACGCGGCAAACATTCTGACATCCGAAGCTACAAGGAAATTAAGTTCCAAAACTGTAATCATATTTTGCCCTCAGTAACATACATCATCCTTTGACTGATTACAGAAGTATAATCTGTTTGGCTCTGAAATCTGGGACTCCGAAAAAAATTACAGAAGGACAAAAGGCAGAAAACAGCTTCTACTCTGAGATGCTTTTGAGGATATCAAGCCTCTCACCTTCCCAGAATTCCCCAAAGAATATATGTTTAAGTCTGAAAATGTCTCAAGTCTTTATCTTCAAGGCATTTAATGGTATGCTACAGAATATCCCACAAGCCATCGTCATCTTGAGTCAAGAGCAGAGTCATCATGACAGCTCCCTAGGCACCTTAATTTAGCCCATGCAAGGTGAAAGCCAGTTCATGCAGAGAACGCAGTATTATCAAGGACTAGTAAGAGATTGCGAGTTGCTGCAGGAACCTGGGACCTACTTCAAACATTTCTACTTTGTGTTGCTGAACTGAGAGAAGGTATGGAAAGAATTGTGAGCTAAAGGTATTTACGGGTGTTTGCCGAACTGGGCAAAACCAGGAAATACTGACTTTTGCTTCTGAGAGACTTCAAGGTTATCAGCCCACTGAACAGAGGTCACTGGTGTTACAGTGCTTAAATTGTTAGAAATTTATTGGCACAGTGCTAAACTATTTAAAATCAATTCATATATTTTCTTACGCATTTATTCCTTCCCATTTAAATCTTAGCTGATGAAGCTGTTACTGGTGCAACAAAGAAGATGATATAAGCTAACTTTTGTATAGTCAGAAAAATCAGAGTCTAGTCAAGACAAGCTTTTCATTAACTTTGGTTTCTACATTTACACAGGTTAATGTATAAAAAATGTTAAAAGGGTATGGTTGGTACATGCAGACAAGCCCAGATTACTGAACACACTTTTGTTTCAAGGATGGGCTTTCGTGTACTGAAGTGCAGTACATAATACCAAAGAAACAAACTTCTGGGGACAAGGAAACAAACAAAAAATAATTTTAAACAGTAGAAGACTGTTTTTAATTATCTTTGTGGATGCTAATTATGGGAAACATGGAGAAGGGCACTCCCAAAAATCCAGACGCTCACGGAGAAGATTGCAATCAACTTGCTTAGCATTTTGCATTACACACCTGAGCATGATGACTACAATTATGCTTGAAAGACCATCTTAACTCCTCACCATACACATACACCTCAGGTAGCACAGGTTAAAATGTCTCAAAACACACAACGGGGAGTGTGAGCAGAAAATACCAGGTTCTTCAGGTCACCAGCAAGCCTAACCCATCAACTAGCAGTTCTAGGGGGGATCATGGAGCCAGACTGCATGGAGCCAGACTGCATGGGGGCTTCTAAGCACTTCGGCCCATGATTTTCAGCGTTCACACTTTTCCTGAATCAGACATGCCTAAAGGACAGGAAATAAGCACAAATAGCATCTTGCCATTTGGGACTAATAGGGAAGGAACAAAAGACAAATCTCACCCAACAAAGAAAAAAAAATTAGAGGCCTCACAATGGCTAAATTTACCAGTAAAGAGGTTTTTTCCCCTCTACATTTTCACCTTTTTTGAAAGACTTTAGTCGTTCAAAAGCACAAAGTGGTATATACATTTATTTTGGGGACACTGAACAAATGTCAGTTAGTTTAGGTTCCTCTAGAAAAAACTTAGCTATGATCAAGCACTATGTTAGCCACTACTGAGAATGTTGTAAATTATGAACTGATTACATTTTCCTCTTTAATTTGAACTAGAAACATTAGGAAGCAATATAACTTGCAGTAAACATGTAAACAGACATTCTGAAGAAATTCTGAAGAATGTCAGCAAACTGGTTCTATAACATGAAAAAACACTCATGTTTGCACACATATTATTAAAGTTATGTTTCTTTATCAAAAATACAGTGTTGTGCAGAATACAAAGTAGGTTTCCCATTCTTTTTAATAGATTTGTATAATAAAAATCTTATTTGCAATCTCTCTCTATAAGAGATCCTGATTCAAGCCTGAATTACTTGACATGGTGATGAGTTGGCTATGAACAATCTCTGCTGAATAAAATACAAATTATTCCACTCTTAAATTAATTTAAATCAAATTTTTTTGCTAAACAGTTTTAGAACATACGTGGGGTTTTTTTAACATAAACACAGATATCAAAACAGGGGAAAAAACCAGAAGGACAGTGAAAATACTCAACTCATAACCTGAAAAATGTGGTTTAGAGTCTTAAGGCAAGATCTGTAAAATACATTTACAAGGATCAGACAGGTTTTCAGAATCTCTGAGATGAACTAATACTGCAATCAAAGGATCAGCAAACCAGCTGCCTGTGTGCCATTACAGCTGATTATCACAGACTGCAGACAGCTAGCTTACTTGGAAAGTGCTTTCAGGAATACTCTGTTGTTGCCAGAAAGAAGGGTATAGCAGGATAATATGATACTAACTCATTTATTTTATTTGTTGTACATTAAAAAATTGAACTTACAGAATATAAACTGCATGTGGTTATGGAAAGTCTTAAGTTATAAACTACATTTACTATAAAACATGACAAAATGGAAAAGTGAAGAGAATTAGAGAACACTGCCATTCAGAGCTAAAGATGCTGTGCAGAAAAGGTCTGACTTTTCAATCTTCTTCCCAAATCTTTGTAAAGACTAAACTGATGACGCATTTCATGCTTTATCAGATGCTAAGATAAAAATCACAAAAAGAAAAATTGAACAACTTGGAAGTTACACGTTTATCTTCAAAACATTTTCAAAGAGCTTTTCAGTTCACATGTATAAAAATTTGCAAAATACAAACTTTCAATAGCCCTCAATAAAAGAAGTGTCCTTGTTATTAAAGAGTGTTCAAATACTTTGTTATACCCAAACACTTTCTTCCTTACAGAATCACAGAATCATCTGGTTGGAAGAGACCTTTAAGATCATCGAGTCCAACCATTCACCCTGCACTGCCAGGGTGCCTAAACCATGTCCCTCAGCACCACATCCACACAGCTTTTAAACACCTCCAGGGATGGGGACTCCACCACCTCCCTGGGTGAGAACAAATTATTGTTCTGACTGGAGACTGAGCTACTACCGAACAGGAAAGCAGCAGAACACAACATTTAACAATGTACTAAAGTGTTTAAAGCATTGCTTACCAGAAAACAACCTTAGTTTTCTACTAACATCTTACTAACACTTCTGCATCATGTTTCGGTATCTTTATGAGTTGCACTACTGGTAATGGGAGAATGTTTACATCACTCCAACTTGATGCAACTATAAAGGAAATTCAAGGTTTATTAACTTTAAAGAACATTGAGATGTGGCAGGAAATCATAGTAGTGATTCATTCATCTGGTAAAACCACTCCTTTCACATCACAGTGAAGCAAATCCAAGACTAGTAACCAATTGAGTTCATCCCTCTGGTAGTTGGTAAAAGGAGTAATTTTAGCAGACAGAGTAGAGCTGTATCTTACTATTATCAGTAGGGACTCGGCATTTTTTGTTGCATGTGGTTCACTTTAACTAACACTGTCTTGGTCTGTCATTTGGAATTATAGATTGAATCCTAGGATTCCTGCACAGGCAGAAGAACAGGATCATCTTGACTGCAGTTTCCAGCTCTTGATATGGCCTCTGTATCTCAGAAGAGGAAGTCAAAGCCAGAATTTCACAGCCAGTCAAGAGAGGACCAGCTGCCTAGGGGTAACTAAAGAAGTACAAACACACACCAGTTAATCAAAGCATGGCTTTCCTGAAAGCTTTTAGATTAAATAGATTATTCCTCCTCTACTTACTTCTTCCCTAGTTTGTCTTCTTTCCCTCACCTTCTGGGGATTTAAAGGTCTTTGAATGTCCTCTGTAGGAGGTTAAACAGTAGCCATTCACAGTTTTCAAATGCTGTCTGAATGAGGCAGAGTATTTAAAGAAAAGAAGCTTACCATAGTTTTATCCTCAGCTTCTTTGTTTACAACATAGTTAACTTTCCAAATCTTGCTTGCTGTCTCTATCCCATAATACTGAAAGGTAAACCCCTCAAGGGTTGCAAGCTTTTTTGAACCCTTATATAAAAGCTCTTTAAATTCTCCTCCCTGTCCATCCACCCAAGTAAAGATTGCTAAGAGGGTCTACGTACAAGTTCATCCACACCATCTTTGGCTTCTTTGTTTTTAAAAGCTGTACTTTCCATTACATCCTGTCTTTTTTTTTTTCTAAAACACAGTTGCATGTCACCAAGGACAATGAGGATGAGAAAACAGGAAATACTTTGATTGATGTGGCTTTTGACATCACCCAGTCACTGTATTACTTAGTGACCAGAAAACACTAACAGGAATTAAAGTGAAGAAGTGCCCAAAACCAGAATCAGTTGTATTTCACAGAGGAAAAAACAAACAAAAAAAAAAAAACCAGCTCATGCTCAGCTTCATTAATCCTTTTCCCCTCTCACCCCCTCTAATTAGTATGACGTAAGTGCTCTCTGAGAACAGGGGACCATAAGGATGTATGACACTGGAATCAATGCTAAATTGGAAGTAAAATAATGAAAATGTAGGCAGATATGTAAGTCTCTTCTCTCTAAAGAGGAGAACAAAACAAAAAAGCAAATATCCAGGCCAGGTTATCTTTGCTGGGTAACATGACAGAAAAAAGAAGAAAGTCCAACAGAGGAAATGTGCAGCTGTACCCATCAGTGACAGCAAGCCTGTGACTGCCCATTTCAGGGGAAAGGAGCATTCCACGGATGAAAAAAGAGGAATTCAGTTCAGTCATGACTAAGCTTTCTCTGCCCAATGAATGAGCACATAAACCACAGAAGCAAGTCTTTCAGCAGAAAGCCACTATTCCCTTCAGCTGAAGCTCTTTTGATTCAATGTAAAGACAAACGAGGAAGCAAAGGGAAAAAACAGAATTGTTTTTTCTATATGAAAATCAAGTTTGAGGGTATTTTCAACATTACAGGAGAATGTTAACAAGACATGAGAGTTTACAGGCTTTGCAAAATTACTAAACTTGTAGCTGAAAAATAGACAATTTAAGTACAATGTAATACAGCAATGTCTAAATACACTGAGTTTACTCATGAAATACCATTTTATAATATTAGCATTTGGACTTTAAAAGCTAATGAAACAGTGACTGCAGAATCTGTTCCAGAACATTTAGTCATAGCTAGGTCTTCCCCAGTGCAGAGTTCACTATGAGCTCCTTTCAATGTCCCCTTTCATACACCTCAAGCTGTAAGCTTCACACTCCGTCCTGCTATTTCTCCCCTTAATGCTTAACTTCATTTTACTTCCCATCTTACCTTTCAAAGGCACCTTTACCTCCTACAGCATTCAGTCTCTCACTGTTTTTTTTTCAGTCTACTTATCACTTCCTCGCTTGCTCCCCCCCCATAATGCTTTTGATAGGATATCAGTTATAAGCACCAATATACCTTTTCTGGGCCACTCTCTATACACACAACACTGTTCCTATGAGCAGCTGCCAAGTCACAAAGTCACTTCCTTCTTTACATCTGAGCTTGTTCTGAAATCGATTTCTACCACAATGCAAGTCCTCAGTGAAGAAATTAGTTCCCCCTTTTTTAATCATTAAAAAAGTATCAACAACACCCTCCGCCCCCATACTAACACATGCATTAAGTTGATGCACTATGCAACTATCTCTGGCATTCTTCAGCCTGTGACCTGACCTCCACGCTTTGGCATATTTCGCCCCGAGACATTACACTGTGTCTTTATTCTTACTATAAATAAACCGAGACAGGAACCAACACATGCTTTCAGCTAAGTATGTATCAAAAATATTAAAATAAGAAAGATCAAAACCATCCTAGTTACCATCGTGTTGCTTATTATGACAAAGTGCTCATCAAAGTCCCTATTCAATGGAAGTAATTAATTCTCTTATTTCATGGGATAACCCTTGTGTAACTCCAGAGTTAGGGGAAAGGAAGGCAAACACATTCTAGAGAACTCTCAGGGCTGCAGCAACGCGACTGGCATGAGCACTGACTGTGGAAGACCCTCTTTAGTGACCCCTGGTGAGCCTGCTAGCCAAACAGAATCAAATTTAACAGAAAAATAAAGACCTCGTGGATACTAACTTCTTAAGAGTTCAACGAAAGCATGCTAGGTGGAGGCAAGAGACGTAAGAACTGCTCCAGTGAAAAGGTGCTTACTAGACATGGGAGATTTTACAGCTGAAAGAAAACTTAAAAGTGCCTCCTACTTCACTGCAGCACAGCAGCTCACAGAGGGCCTCTGGCAACCCTGATACTACCAATTCTGCCAGAGCTTGTCTCATCACCAGATCTAACCCACACTTCTCACTTTCGTAACTTTTTAGTATATGCATGTAACCATTTATGCTTCACTTTAGAACAATTTAAGTTGTTAAATTCCAGTCAGGTGCCAAACAGCACTGTTAGAGTCAGAGATGATGTCAGTGCAGAAGCTGAGGAACACTGCAGAAGTCTCTCTGCTCCTCTTCAGCACAGCCGAACCAGCTTCCCAACCAAGACCATTTGCAATGCAACAGCAGAGGAAACAGAAGTGCAACATGCGATGTCTTGCTGTGTTTTAATCTAAAATCAGACATAAGCTCCTCACAGCAGTATCTGCTTATACAGCATTACGAACAATTGCATCCCATGGGATCTAGGCACGCACACCCCCATCACCTTCTGCTGAAGCGTACACTAACACTAACCCTATGCTGGCACAAACAGTGTCTCAAAAGAATAAAAAAAAGAAAAAACTTCCTCTTGGCAGTAGGATGAACAGAACAGACATTCTTTTCATTTTATACAGTTTTCTCGATATGCATTAATTGATTTAACAGATTCCACACAAACCACCCTTTAAAGCTGAATGAGCCTGAGGCTGTCAATTTTTATTTTCTCAAGCTTTACTTTTTATATGTATTCAAAGAAAATAAGTACTGCAAGCATCACTATAGCAACTGCAGCTCTTGAAGCTTCCTTGATACAACACACAGATTCCAGATGGAACAAAATGCCATGTCTATCTTGCTTCTTATAAGGTGCCTCTCTCTCTCTTGCAAAGCCTCCAAAGACTAGCAGGGACATCTGCCACAGAATTTGCTCTCGCAAAGACCACACAGACTTGGATCAATTCACTTATTTTTGCAGTTCTTAAAACAAATAAAACCAGTAATATCATGACATCTGCATCCAAATGCTTGTGTGAAATGTCACTAGAACAAGAAAAGAATTATGCAAGGTATTTATTCAAGCCGCTTTACAACCCAAGGGTTGACCTCATTAAAGTCAGTGGCAGTTCTACCACATATTTCAGCAGAGCCAGAATTCCACCCTTCAAAAGAGATTTCTTTGGTAGCCCAGCTCTTTGACTCACTACACTGCATCCACAGTTTTTCATAACATTTCACTGCCTATCAACTCTGCCTAACTACCTGGATGCAATTTGTAGAAACGGCTATGTACCCATGAATCAAAATCTTAGAAAATACTAATAAAAAAAAAAAAAAGTACTATGGAGACTCTAAACTAATCCAGGGTTGTTTTACCTCTAGGAAAAGGCAGAAGATTGGAGTAAAGGCGTAAGTGGCTTATATTTTTCATAGAGCCATCCAGGGTTGGATTTCAGATCATGTTGAATTTTGTTCACTGGTTCCCCTGTTCTACATGAAATTCAGCATTATGGGAGCAAGAACAACCGAAAGATCATCTCAGGTGCCACTACAAACTACAACTGCCATTATAATATTCAAGCAAAAATTAGCAGTCCATCAAAATGCATCAGTTCTCCATTGTATTCCCATTGCCAAAAACACATGGATGAAAAAATGAAAAATCCTGATAGATTCTCTGCCTTGGCCCCTACTCTTAAAAATAAATAAGAGGACACTCAGCTGACTGTTGTCTAACCTCTTTTTGAGTTTGCAGAAGCCAACCCTCCATTCCAGGGCGAACTTCTGATATTTATTGCACCTTCCTTCTGGGCTGAAAGAAGTGGCAAGATTATGACGCAAGGGAAGACAAGCAATTTACTGTTTTTTATGGTAGGCACAAATGCCAAGCCTTGATCTTCAGATAGCTATAAAGTTACACACTGGTAACATCATTAAGCCCTGAAGATGCAGCTCTTTGTCCTCCAGTTCATGTAAATGAAATCAAGCAGCAATGCATCAAAGAATACCGTCCCTCGTACTTATCACAAGCTCCTGCTACAGCTGACAGAGGGCTCCTTTCTTTTAAGTGGAAGAAAAAACATTTCCTAGCTGACCCCAAATAATTGGCCTTCCTTGGCACACCTCTTGAAGAATTCAAGAATAGGAAAATGGGGACAGTATGAATTCTTTTTCTGAAAATAAAATAAATACTGGAGGGGAACATACAGGTCAAGTAATTAATTAGTATTGTCAAGGCCACATCTGAAAAATACTAGACAGAATGCACATCTATATTTCCCTTCTAGAGCCCTGGGCCTTAACCTTCAAAATAACCTCAGCTGGCAATTATCCAGAGTCCCCATAAAGTACATCTATTTAAGTGAGGAATCTGCCAGTCACTAGTGGGGAAACTGCAATGAACAGGTTTAAGTTGCCATTGTAATTTGATAAATGTATAAATTACAAATATCAAAAGGAATATTAAAAAATTTCCTTTTTCTTGAATAATAATTTTTCATTTTTAAACATTGTGAGGGAGTGTCAGCAATTTCCTTATGATACGAAATTCAGGTCCGAGAAAAAGTTTAAACAGTATCAATATCTAACCTGCAAGTAATGAAAAGAGACTAGCATCCACAACAACTGGAAACATTGCTTAAATTGCTGTCTACATTGTTAAACATCTAAACAAAAATTACTGTCTCAATTATATACATAGAGCTTTAGTTATAAAACGCAAACCCAGACGTGCAAATTTGATTACATATTTCTGGTATTCAGAAATGTGTAATCAAGTACATGTGGCACAGAAAAATGCCACATATACTTGTCTGCCTAACTTCAGTGGGAGATGATTCGGCTCATAATTATTCAGAATCCTTAAAACTCTATGTGTGTGATTTAAACAAGTTCAAGGAAACCACTCTTCACTTGAGGACATTTACTGAAAAAAATAAAAATTTTAATGAATTACTTCCTTTTAACCATCTCAGCTACTTCTAGGTATAAAGACAGCATGCAGAACCTACAGTTATAGACTTCCCAGCTCACAAAAAATGGCTCTAAGGGCCTGCAGGATGATTTAGATTAAGCCAAGGAAAGCTACAACCTTCTAAACTATCAAACAGATATTTTGAGATAAATATGAAAGACATATGTTATTTTCAAGTTTAAGGAAAAAAATCAACCACAGAAGCTTCTGTGATGATTTTTAATTTTCTTTTGTACCTCATCCACCCCAGCATTACTAAACAGATAAACGGCAGTGTTCAGGGATACTTCTCCTACATGCTACTATCAATAACTGTTGAACATCTATAGAATTAATACACTAAATAAAAGCAACTCACCTTTTTAGACAGGATGGAAAAATCTGAGGTTTTCAGCATGGTCAGCAATATTTCCACTTTTTAGTTTTTTACTATGCTGTTTTAAGTACTTGTAGAACTACCATTTCTTGTAAAAGAAATCTTCAGGGACCAATACCATGAGTACATGCTCCCCTCTCTGAGGCCAGCACCCCCTAAAAATTAAACTGATATTCTACAAGAAATTATAATCAACTCCCTCTAGTTGAAATACCAGCTATATGCTACTATGCCAGACAACTACTCAGCATTCACTCCTCTCTACGCTTCTTTCTCACCATATTCCTAAGACTTACTAGCAAAACACAGTACCATTGCACTGAGTCCACATGAGTTTGTGCAATCCTTACAGTAATTCTAAATCCCTTTAAAAAGCACAGAAGCAGCACATTTTCTTTCAGATATCGCAGATGATTTATCTGCACTGTAAAACAAAAATTGTTTTAAAAGCTAACAGTAACCACTCAGCAGTACTGCTGCTTGCATTGTCCTACACTCAGGAAATTATTAACAACATGCTATGGGACAGGCTGCTTGCCTCCGTCATAGTCAACCCAGCTAGCTCAGGATGTGCATGTACAGTTTTCAGACAATATAGGACTATTCAGATCCCTATTCTGGCCTGCTTTTTCAAGTCCCTATTAACTGATCTGCAGCTGCACAAACAGCAGTGTTTCACCAGCATACACTCTCCTTCACTGCCATTTATCTCATTGAATAGCACTTCCATGAGCTCAAGTAAGCCTAGCATCTGAAAAACAGTAACAAATACCTTCAAGACATACTCCCTGCTATACAAAAAGATAACTACAGCTCTCAAACAGTAAATTGCATGACAGTCTGTCTACTGCATCTCCACAAAGGGGTTTTGCTGAAAACACAAGTCTTGGAGAGTGAGGGGCCATGTGTTATTTTTATGAATATTCTGATTCATTGTCAGGTTCTGCTCTCAAAACAGGAAACAGCACTGTATAAATTTTGCCAACCATCAACAAAAGCCACCATTTATTTCTTCAGGTAGAAGTGGTTCCCCCAGCTGTGCTAAGAAAGCCATCATCTTCCTAAATAAACTATTAAACTGACGAGGAGATCGTAATTTCTACAGAAAAGTCTGGAAAAGAGTTGGTTTTGCGAATCTGCAAAACAAGTCAGCTTACATGAGCAAACAGTACCCCTCACAGCTGACAGCCCTGGCTGGCAGCAGGCTGTAACCCATTTTCATGCTTCCCCCTGCAACTCTGCAGTCTTTTGGGGCACTTTTCGGTAAAAATACAAGAGAAAACCCTAAGAGACAGACCCAGACACATCCAATCCATTGCTAAAACCAATCCACATTACAATGGTTCAGCTACGCTGAATTATTCTGCGTAGTCTTTAAACACATACCGCAAGGCACAGTTTTGCATCTTAGTTCTTCAAAACATTCAGCAGGGTAGGACTTAAATGAAAAGCTTTTTATATTGGTGCTGCTCAGAGCTACTGTGTTTTTTAGAAAGCCATAAATCTTATCCAGATCAAAATTATAGGTTAAATATAGAAGGAAAACAGTGGCATCAGCACTGAAAGTCCTTCTGTCTAGCAGAACTTCATTTCAGAAAGCGTTCTTTTTTGGTCTCTTTAAATACAGTTGCCTCAGTTACCGAATATTTCCTAAAAGTCCTCCATAACTACTATAGAGAATACACTTTCAATATTAGCAAAAAAAAAAATTAGCTTTACAGCTTACATAAATTATTATAACAATCATTTAAGGAAAGGAATGAAACATTGATTTTTAGGAAACAGCTCAGAAACAATGGGAAATGTGAAAACTAGTCCATGATTTCCTAAGGTGGCGATGTTTAATCTTTTAACATATGTTACATCTCATTTGATTTAGAATATAGCACAAAAGCAGTCAATTTTACTGAGTACGGGAAGACCTTTGAACATCCTGTAACAGCTATTGTGTCTCACGCAAAGGAAAAAGGCAGGAACAGGAGGGACCACATTCAACTTTTACAACAGCTCGCAGAAGTTATGGCCTAAGTTTATTTCCAAGAACTTAGCTAACCTCTTTAGCACAATAAAACACGGCAGTTGATGGGCGAAGCAGGCTTTTCTCTCTTCCCCTCCCTTTCCAAACCGCTTCTCTTCACTGGGAGAGAAACCGCTGAGGCTCCCCTGCCCTGAATGCCTGGCTCTGGTCCAAGCTGCCCTTAATGAGGTCCTGGCAACTCCCCGGCGCTGCAGCCGCCTCTCCAGGACCGCCAACAGCCTTCATCAAACAGACAAGAACTGCGGGCAGAGCTGCGCCTGATGGCAGGGCTTTTACTTCCAAAATAAAGAGACAAACCGACATTCTAGAATACCATATACCCAGACTTTATCAGAGGTAATCTAGTGTCACTTCAACTCTCCTCCAAGAAAAGCAAGCACTAATGCACTACAATAATCGACAAAGTTTACATACTGTTTGAGTCAGCTAACAGCTGATGCAAAAGGAACCCTTAACCCTCTTAATTTAAATTGTTAGAAATCCAGCTGTTTAATGTTTGGGGAAAAAAAAAAAATCAGTAGCAGTCTGGCTTTTATTTCTTTTGTAAGCATCACTGATAGGGCAAATCATCATGACAGGAATCAAGGTCTACAGGACAGAAGATTTTTCCTTTAAGCAACTATCCAAGCACCACCACAATAATACACTGATGATACTACTCAATATAATTTGCTCAAGAATGTAATGTCCACTCATACTTCCACATTTTTAAAATTACAATAATTTTCATGCTTCAAATACATATTTCAGATTATTTCCTCTTCTGACTACAAGCTCATTTAAAAATAAAAATTATAGTACAACCTAACTATATAATAGACAGCAGTTTCTCTGCTTCCAAGCTGCTCTACATTTAGTTTGAAGTAAAAAAAAAAAAAAAAAAATTTACCCAGAAAATAACAAATTCATTTCCCTGCCTTCCAAGCTGCCTTACATTTAGTTTAAAGTAAAAAAAAAAAAAAAAATTTAGCCAGAAAATAACAAATTGTGCTCAGAATGTACCCTCTCATCTAGTTATGGAGTAGGATTTTCCTGTTTGGGTTAGATGTTTATTTATTTGGAAAGCAGTATCAATTTCCTCTACAATAATTTGCAAACTTTATTAAACCTAAAATGTAATTGAGTGTGACCTAGCATCATATTACAGGGTATAACCCAAATCCTTGCTAACAAGGCTCAAAACAAAAAGATCACTCACACGCAGGAGACACCCTGCATAAAACCAGCCACTCAAATCCCACTGGCAGACAGGTTCCATCTGAAAGGTGCAACTTCAGTAAATCATCGGCAATGGACCCATTAGGAACCCCAAGTCCTTGGGCTCAGCGCCAGTACTCTCCAAGCTCAAAACTAACACGTAGGAAGTTCACTCCCTTTACCTGATAGTTCCCTTTACCATCTCATGTTGAAAGCATTTCTCAGACAGTCCTTTGTTTTACACACATAAATTATATAGAGAGAGTAAGTATACAGTATTAAGCAAAAGTATTTACTCTGCAAAGCTTATATTAATAGACATTCAGTTTGCAATATCTAATGAACATACCAAGTAAATCCTAGGTTAGGACTGGCACTTGCTCTCTCCACCAAGGCAAGCCTTGTCCAAACAGAGCAAGCTTTTCCCAAAGGTAAGGAGACGGTTACTGCTTCATCATGTATGACTTAACAGGGGAACCAGATTCATATGTTTCACATTGTTATTGCATAAATACAGCAAGCGACTGTACCTAATAAAAGATGTGGATGAACTTAAGCCAAAGTAGAGTTGCAATAAATGCTATAGATAGCACGTAGTACCTTCCCACTGCTGGGAGAGACGGAAGGGGAGTGCAGGTCTCTCCAGCTGACACTTGGCAAGAAGACTTTGCTTCCTATGAAAGGCATTTCATAGCATGTTGTTCGATGAAGAGCTGCGTTTGCATAATTTTGCAAAGGCAAAACATTTAATTAACTACAGTAGGAGCAACACAAACAGGGTGTGGTATATCTGAACGGCAAACAAAAGGAGTGCAAGAGGGAGGGCAAAGAGTTTGAGAGAAGAGATGCCAGAAAGCAGCAGATAAGAAGTCCATCACCCAAGAGTGGTAAAGCACTGTCTAGGTTACCACTGCTGTGACAATCCATTCCTACATTAATCACAAATTATATTTCAATTTGCACATAACACTGCTATCAGCTGAAATGTAAAACCACATTTATACCTAAATAATGATTTTACATATTAGATATCACTAATTTTAAACTGAATTAGCAACCCACTGTATGCTATTGAAGAAAAGGTTTGCACTAACGTAATCATCTCACATTGATAATATCAGACGATTAAATACATACCAGTTTACACCTGTGAAAAGCAAAAAATATGGATTTATATGTAAGGATATTTGAGAAGACACACTGATTCCGCATAATTACCAGCGTGGAGCGACGTAATTGTTTGCTCTTAACAATATCCACCAACCTGTGATTTGGCAAGCTGCAATCGTGAAAAACTGCCCCTCCAGGACTCCCGTTCTTGGCAGGCCCCGGCCGCCCTGTGCCCGGGTCTGTGATGTCCGGAGGTAGAGCAGCGACTCTTTCACGGGCACCCCCTTGTCGTGGGGAAGGAGCTCGCGTGCCCTTGTGAGGTTGAGAGCTGTGCTGGTGGTGGCATGTGCCTCCGGTAGGGTCTCCCAAGCCAGACAGGTCTCAGCTGAAGGGTCAGACAAAGTGTGTCCACAGGCAGGATGGGCTCACTAGCCTTCGGGCAGCCATCCTAGGAGAAGGACAACTCTGACTCCAAACCCGGGCAGATGGAGCTCGTTTAGCCCTGTAAGGCTCATCCATCTAAGAGAAGGATACTCTAACCAAACCTACGACCCGAGGACTTTGCTGTCACCATCCAAGCTCACTAGGCCCTGGCAGATGAACCTCAGGTGTAAAGGGTGGAGCCAGTTCTGCGCACACTGCGCCTCACCTAAAAAATCCACCGCGCAGGCCCGAAGGGTGCACTCATCGCTTGCAGTGAGCGTAGGGAAAACCCTTCCCCCAGATCTTTGTTCGCGAAGCCAAGCCATGATGATGATGATGATGATCATGAAAAACCTGTTATTCCATTTATCATCTTCTCACCAAACTGGACTAAAATTTTAATCTGGATTTCCTTTAAACCTGCCTTTGTAATGGTGCAGCTGGACACAGTTCCACAATCACACCACTGAATGTTTTCTGTACAGGGTATTTTGATAGAGAAGGAGGTGAAAGACCTTTTACTTTAGATACACTAAAGCAGCCTTTGAATCAGACTGAGAGTGAAACGGCATCAACAATGCCCTCATCAGGGTAATGAAGCAGAAAAGCAGCAGGATCAGCAGCAGCAGAGCGAAGGAACTGCGAGGAAACGGGGCCTCTCCCATTGCAGGCAGGATGGCACCCATGCCTACGTGGCACAAGGCGAAAAATCACACCATAGAGGTAAGGCTTTGGGTTAAGGCCATTCACTCTTCGTGTCTTCCTTCTTCACAGGGCAACTGTATGCTTTTGAAAACTGCACTTCTCATTTACTTGTACCACGACTCTTTCTAGCACAAATCCATTCTGTAATGTTTAACATGGAAGAGACAGGAAAAATGCGTAACACTGACCTATCGGAATTCTTAGTGTATGAGCAAAATGATAAGATGACCTTTCCTTTCAGTATGAGACAAAAGGTTTTTCCCAATGACCCAAAACTGACCTTCTGGCATTCTTAGTGTATGAGCAAAATTATAAGATGACCTTTACTTTCAGTATGATACAAAAGGTTTTTCCCAATGACCCAAAAGACATCATTTACAAGGATTATCCTGCTGGTTAAAATGCATTTCAGCTAGCTGACTGTTAAGGGTATGAAAAGGCTTCAGGTTGTTACATTAGTTTCCCTCCAGGTATTCACTTGGTGCCAGTAACAGAGTCAAATCTTTTTGAAACTCTACACTTGGGTTGCACATGTTTCTGGATGATTTCCAATGCTGACCAGTCTCAGATATTAGACACACAAACATAAAGTACTTTCCAGTACAATTTTCCGTCATCCAAGCATCAGCAGCTTAGAACTCTCCAAGACAGAGATGAGAGCATTTTGTGCAAAAAATCCTCTAGAAATCTCTCTTCCACAAACGTGTATTGAGTATTTCTCCTTTTCATCATCCTAGTCTATCCTGCACGTGTGTATCAGTGTGTATTGAATCACAGCTTTCACAAAAAAGCAACAACGGCCTTTACCCAACTGAAGTGCAAATATGCACAACAAGCAATTTGAAATTTTAAATGCAATTCAATACCCTTTAATGTCATTAATCAATATTCTTTTCAGGAAGGTAATGGCATGAAATAACTTGTATTAAAAACAAAACCGAAACATCTTGCTAGCAATAACTTCCTTCAATTTTGAAAAGATTGACAACTTTCTCTAGGGTTTCTCTAGACAACTGTAACCTTATCACATGTAAGTTCCTGTTAAAATTGTCTAATTCGCTACCAAAACCATTTGTTTACCAGGTCACATAAAAAAAATCCAACCGTAAGACAGTGCATTATAAAGCATTATTTAATACAAAAGCAATTAACCACCAAGAAAATCTGACTTTATGCAAATCCAAGCCATTTCTTATCAATGCATGAATAAATGTCTTGGTTTGGTTTATCACTGAAGACCAGTATTCAGCAGAACATACGCATATCCTTAACTCTGTGCTTAACATTAAGGATTCGTTAATTTTCCATTGTACGTGCTCCAAGGAATTATGATTTTCAACATGATATTTACCAAGTTTGTAATAGATCACAAATACAGTGATAAAGTCAATAGGCTTTATTTCCTTCACTTTTTTCTCTCACACTAATACCTCAAAAAAATCATACAGCTGTCTAGCATCAAGTAAGTTTGTATCAGTCCCTTATTTTCATAAATGCAATATACTTAAAATCTCAAGTTTTAGTTAGTTGCACATTCTTCTGAATATACTGCTTACAGCTTATCCAAACACAATGCAAAACCACAGAGTAGCAGCTTGTGACCATAAGACAGCTATCACTTTACCAAATAATCGAAAAAGGACATGAAAATGGGGGGGCGGGGGAAGCAGTCACAATCAACTCTTCAGTAGGAAATCTGTGATTTATAGATAGGTTAAGTATAAGCTTATATAAAATAGTATTGACTTTTTGATTTAAACAAGTAAGTTTTTAGAACAGCAGCAATATTAGCTTTTTTCATCACTTAATCACTTTCAAAGACATCAAATTCAGTAGCAGAGCTAGAAACAGTTGTCAGAGCTCTGCAAATTTGCTGGTCCTACTATCTCTTATTATCTGACACTTTATTCTAGAAGTCTTTCAAAAGCAATCTATGTCTGCGATGTACTTCTTAGTAAATAATTATGCACATCATTTACATATCTTCATTATTTATATTTTCTTATTATCTTAAGTAACCAAAGGCTCACAAAACCAAAAAGTTTAAAAGCTTTCACCCTCCTGCTGCCAGGGATTAGCATATTTAAGCATTCTAGGGAGGCCCACATGAAACAAAAGAGAAGGGCTGGGAAGCACCATAAAGCAACACTTCTTAAGTAGAAATGGGTCCTTTAAAACAAAACAAAAGAAAAAACACCCACCACTTATGCATTCACACCACTTGCTATTTACCCAGTGACATAAACAGAGTTAAAAGAAAAGAAAAAAAGGAATCACTGCAGAAATTCCAAAGATGATAAGGGAAGTCAGTGTATCACACAAAACCAGCGCAAACCTATTCAGTTCTTTTTTCCTTGCAGAAAAGGTCTGCCCCAAAGTCACTAAAAAGCACAATCCAGTCAAGTTTTAGCCGAGCCTCCTTCTATAAATCAAGGAAACTACCAATGGGAATAGAGGATGAAAAAACCCCTAATTTCTATCTCTTTAGACAAGAAGTTCCCATCAACCCTCAAGCCAAGCTTTTAACTGAGGCAAGGCAGTTTTAAATTGTTTAATATGGTTTTCACACACAAGTTACGAACTACTGACTCGCCTGTGGACCACTTGTGGTTAGACAAACACTTTTTTCTAATCAGCTGCTCAATAACTGTAGACAACCCAGTTATCCAGTAACCCAGGAATAATTCTCTCCTTCTCTCACAGAGCCATTACACTGCCTCTTAAACCAAACTGACGTAGTATTAGCACTATTTTGTTTTTCTCCTCCCCTACTTACTGCTCTTTCTCTTGAACCAGAGCTGACACTCATGAAACTGCACAGTGAATCAATTCAGAGATGCAATCTGGGGAAAAACTAACTGGGGGAGCAGGGGGAGGTCAGTTTTGAAAAGCCATCTCTCCCAAGGGTCTCACGGCATGCTGAAGCATTAGTGCCAGCAGGGGAGAGAAGGCCAGGCCAACCGGCTAGCAGGACTAGCAGATCAAGAAAGGAGGTCCCTGGCAGCTCAACATTTAGATCAGCTTCCAATGCCAGAGGACTGCACGCTAGGCTTCACTGCTTCCTTCAAGAGCAAATCAAACACGTAACAATCCTACACATGCAAATAAACCAATACTTTGGAGTCAATGGTCAGGTCACTGAAACAGAAATTTGTGCTCACCAAATGCTGACTGGAGGAGTGTTAGAAAGCAGAGTGAATCATCAGCTGGGTGTTTCAGTATCCCACTGTGTGATACCGCCACATTTCCTAGAACTTTTTCATGGGGAAATTATTCTTAAAATTTTTGATATGCCACGCTGGTTTTATGGCAGTTTTATAGAAGTTTCAAGCTGTAACCTTGTTCTGTATTGAGCAATTATAGAATTGTACAAAGAAGAGTAAACTAAACTACTAAATCTTTGCAGAGTAAATTCCACAGCATTTTTCAGCCTATGTGGGGCTGGAAAGGCAACACCACCTATTTCACAGCAACCTATTACCAACTATATCTACCAATAGATGAAGAAATCTCAACTTTCCTCTTAAAGAAATGAGAAATAGAGTCTGCCACATTATTGGTATCACTTCAGGACACAAAATCTTCACTTGGCTCAATTCTTTTGAAGTGCTTTAATACATTTTTGATGGCTCAGTGAATGGACTTGTGTATAGTCAATTTGCATATATTTTGATAGAATATGCAAAGAGGCGCTCTGAAGATCCCTTTAAATAAACTACAGAGAAAACATTCATTATTTCAGTAACTACGAATGATAGAAGCTGTCCCAGAGAGAACAGACACCCATACAGTCTCTGTATTAATATTTAACTGGATTATTTACTACCAGTGTGATTTCCTTCATAAAAAAACATTTTACATTCATCTCTAACAAGCCTCTAGAAACCCGTAGAAGCCAACCAAAATGTAGAGAAGCTTACCATAATTAATGTGTCTGAAAACAAAAATTTGTTTGGGGGGGGAAATTAAACCTACTACAAAATACCCCAAATCAGATACTGATCATTGGGCAACCATCACTGAAGTTGAAGAGAAAAATCAGCAATGGGTCTGATCATCACAGGAGCCTGAATTCTCCCCAGATCTTATAAATTGCCAGTCTGGGCCTTTTCGGACTTCCTATTCCCATACAGCTTCCTGTGTGTAATTACTTCGCACAGACATTTCCGAGCCATTTCTTAGCAGTAAATCTGTTACTTCCTTCTTTGTGTTGACCCTGAGTAACTTCACTCCTAATGACCTGGACAAACACCAGTGGACTTTGGAATTCCAAGTGTCGCAAATAATCAGACTTGCCTTTCCTCACACTCAAGCATCTATGAAATTTAAGACTACTTGTGCTGTAGTCCAATGCAAACATCTCAGGTCTTCCTCTAAGATAAGGTACAGGCACTGTGAAGAGGGAGATTCAAACAGAGCTCATATATAAAGACAGATTACAAAGCAAGACCATTGCACTGTATCACAACAAAATGACCTTAAACAAGAATGAACTTTGACAATAAAAGATAAAAAAGTGTTTGATAACTCAGAACATCTTTTCAATCCACTTAATGCAAATGGCTACTAAAATATGAAAAAATAAGTAGGCAAATATTTCATCTTGGAAGGCAGATGAATATATCTGTAGATGAAGGAAATTCAGGTTTGAAGATTAGCTGTTACAGGAAAAACACACAGCAACCAATGCACCTTTTTCTGCAAGTCTTAAAAATCTGTTTCTTATGAATTTAACTAGTTAATCACCCAGATCTTATCTGCTTACACCTTTAAGCCATTTTGCATATCACATAACTTCTAAATTATTCTACAAAATCCTACAGTAAGTTTCTCATTTGAAGTGTTCAGTTGTAACATTATAATAAACTATGTCTTATATTCAGAAGAATCATGTGTTACAAACAAACAAATTACATCCATCAGTCCGATGCATGTTTTAAGAGGCTAGTTTAGATAGCCAGCTACAAACCTTTGGTCCGAAAACATAAGAAATACAGCCCATTCTGCAGCAGACAAGTGTCACAGGCTCTTTAAGTTTAGAATAGGATATAGATGTGTGTTACTAAGGAACTCAGCCACTCACAGACTCTAAGCACACACACAGATACTGTTTCAACATCTAACAGCTCTGAAGTTCCTGAATAAATACAGCGAGCAGGCAGAGCTAAATTTCCTTCTCAGAATAATTGCCAGTAATATTGAAAACTTCAAAGCACAGCACAGAAGTGCTTCACATTCCCACTATTTAACAAGTGTTGGAGCTGACCCACAGCAGGAGCCCCCACGAGCTGCTGTAACTCACCAGGCTGGCAGAAAACTAGGTCAGTAGCCCCACAAACACACTACTTAAATTTCTGCCAGGTTAGTGACCTAAAGCTGCTTAATGAGGGGTTCCAGATAAGTACAAGGGAGAGGAAGGAATACATAGCCAGGAGCAGAAGAGAAGCTGGAAGAGAGAGATCTCCTAATGGATTGCCTCTGTAGAAGAGCATCATCTCCAGGAACTGCAGTCTCCTGCCAGGTTCCTAAAGACCCTTGCCAGAATGTGACAAGTAACTGGGGTCAAGTAAGAAAAGAACTCTTCTGCCTCTCCCCACCTCAAAGAGCACCTACTGACCAAACCTCAGCTGTCAGTACTTGCAGACATTTCCTAAAAAGCAACCCTGTGCAAAAATCAGTATTCACAGTTACGTATTTATACAGCATCTTTAAAACCACATTAAATACCAGCTCCACAGAGAAATTACTTCTATTTGCCCTGAAATGAAAAAAAGTGGAGGGGAGGAGAGGCACAGAAAAAAAAGAAAATAAATGTACTTCCGGATAAAACCCACCTACGTAAAAGAAGTGCAGCTAGAATTGCTTACTAAACCTTAGAATAGACTATCTCACAGGCTACTTGATTTTCAAGGTAACAATGAACCTGCTTTAGCCACACAAACTGCTTGCTAAAACAAAGATAGTCTGAATGGTCACAGTGTAACACCATTTGCAAATCACAATGCCAGCACTGACCCTAGCAAGCACTATTCTGCAACAAATTAATGACAAGTGAAAATTGACCTTTGCTTCCAGTTAGCTGCCTAGCTTACGCACCGGTCCTGAAGCTGTCACTTTGCTCTACCTGCTACAAGAGCATCAGAAACAGAGATCACATTTCTCAACCACCAAAATATAGAGATTCTGTCCCCCAGATGACTAGCTGTAGCTGAACGGATTTGAAGTATTTTCTAGCTATGATGTGCCTCTTTTGTATATATTCAATGAACATGGCTCAGCTGCAGCTGTTAAGAATGACGAAGATAGGTAACTCATTCATGAAAGGGGAAGTTACACAAAATTGTTCAGAACCTGACTATCTAGTCTTACCTAGAACATGAGCCATGACAAATCAGAAAAAATAACATTACGTCCCTCCATGGTCTATACTAGTTCTGAAACCAACCGTTTGCTGCAGAACAGTGGCTTGCTTTTAATGAAATCATAAAGAAATCACAGGAAATAGTTAAGGATGGTTAAAAAAACAAGGCAAGATACCTATTACTGTTTATAAAGAATATTTAGAGAGGTCCAGAAGAGTTTGTCTACATGCTTCAGCAGCCACTTCAGCGAGGAAAAAGAAGAAAATAAAAAAAATCTATCTTCAAAACTAATTTTTCTCAGTGTCACAAAACTTTTGAAAATGCATCATACCCATAATCATTGTAAACTATAAAAATAGACAAGTTATAGTAATAAATATCATTAAATATTTGATCTTGAAGTTAACTTCAACTGCACACCTAAAAATTTGCACCGACTGGTTTTACAGATGTACTGACATAACCCAAAGCCAGTCAGGATAGTAAATTCATGTTTATGGTAACTGAGTATTTTGAAGCAGAAAGAATACACGAGACACTGGAACATAAGTTCTTCTGACATTTCCCTTAAAATACTGTTGTTTGTTTCTGCTGGGTTTCTCCCTTACACAAGACAGCTAGCTACCTCTGCCCGTGTTCTGTTCAGACAGGGCTATGGACTAAACAGCGGCCTGGGAGCCCTAGGTAATCCATGCATGAGAGTCACAACAGAACTTTCTAACCTGTTAACTAGTTAGAGGCCAGTCAGGTTTTGCCTGGGGTGTGGAGGGTGGGAACAGGTTTGGAGGTGGAGAGGGAGGACTGTAGTTTTATTGCTGCTGTGGTCCACCCTGGCCTCCAATCAGGAGATTTGGAGACACACCATACATAACGCTGCTGTCTCCTTTGAGAGCACACATAGAATCAGTCTTGAGGAGAAAAGACAATGCAGAAAGAAGCGTGTCTCGACTATACCACCCAAGGAGACCTTCCACTGTGCTTTTTGCAACCAGAGTTGCCTATCCCGCATTGGCCTTTTCAGCCATCAGCGCGCTTGCAGTAAGTGTGGGTAAAGCCCTTCCAAAATCCTTGTCCGCGAAGCCAAGCCATGAAGATGTTTTAAATATAGTACTCCAGCCAAAACAAGAGTGGTCAGCATATCCAGTTTCTAAATGAAGTTTCTCACTTGAAGTGACCTGGCCTCCCCAGCCTTGCTAGTAAAAGTTAAGAAGAGGGTCTGTGAATCTCTTCAGTATTTCTGATAAGCAAAACCATTCGTAACAATTACTAGAAACAGAAGATGCTATGACAATCACACATCTTAGTCACGTTACAGACAAAACCAGAAAACTCTACAAGATTCCAGGGCTGCAGTACCAGATTACAAAGACAAACCCAGCCAACACTTCAGAAACCCCTATCTATCCTTCTGGCTGGCTGCCACAAAATCTTTACTTCATTTAAATTCTGCTCTCTATTAATAGTTTCATTGCTTTAGGGAGCTTTTGCTTCACAATGAGGGCACCTCTTCCAATCTAGCCCTGCCTCTGTAAATAATTTACTGGTTACATGATTTCATCACAAGCAGTGACTGGAACTGCAGCATCCGGGAATTTAAAACATGTGTCCACTTCACCAGAATCGCCCCCAACTGCCAGAGCCCTATCAGTGGCCCTCAGGCAATGTCTGGCAGAACTGGAGCAGGTCTCTGCTTGCTGCAGGAAGCACGAAGTGTTTCCTCAAGATGAGGGTGAAACTCCCCTCCAGTGGCTTTCCCCCAGCCCCCCCTAGCTTCAAAAGGAGGACAATCA
>NW_010420521.1:3640-20571 GCF_000710305.1 Buceros rhinoceros silvestris | reverse complement strand
GAAAGCACGAAGTTTTTCCTCAAGAGGGGGGTAAACCCCCCCTCCAGTGGCTTCCCCACAGCCACTCTGAGCTTCAAATGGAGTACACTCATAAAGCAAGGGAAGAGGGCACTCTACAATGATTGCCCTCACCCCATATCTTTAAGCTAGTCTCTCTTTTGTTTTAAGATCCATCAAGTCTTATGCCCAGAGAGAACAGTCTCAAACCAATGAAGAATTGTCAAACCTCTTGCTGGCTCCCTTGGAAAGCTAAATTGCCTCATGCAGGCTCTTAAAACTATGGAAGGGGCAAGGAGGTACCTCATCCATGCCATCAAGCTGCACCCCTTCACTTGCATGAGCCATTAAAAACTATACCACTATCTTCACAAGAGGAATTGTGAGAAATTTTTATTCCTGCAGTAAAGGCCTTTAGAACAATCTTTCATATGTAAAACTAGTTGTCAGACACACAGTTTGTGTCACTGGGTCAGTCCCAGAGAGAAAACACAGAAATCTCTCTCCACAGGGATGTAAGGTTTCATTACTTGAAAGCGCAACTCTAAAACTCAGAGCACGTGCAGCTCTGAAGAAGTTTATGCTCTGCATAAAGACACATAACTTGTGAATGGATCCATTAAACACTCATCTGAATACAAGTCTTTCTGCTTACAGAGCAGAAAGCAAGACAGAGCACTCACTAGAGTACTGTTCTCCAGAGCCAGCAACTTCTCTGAGAAGCATCAAGAGAGGAGACAAGCTGCAGAATAGCAGTGATGCGAGTGCTCCATTGTTAGATAATGGAGTGCTTGCTTATCTTCTTCAAAAAAGGAGTTAACAGATTTCTCCTCGCTAACGCCATGAAACTATTTTACTGCGTATTGAGTTGGTTCTGTTGGGGTTTTTTTAGTTTATTAATAATATTACCAAAGTAATTCAAGCAGAAGGGAAGTTTTCATCAAATTACAGAACAGTGGAAGACATGATGGCAAGTCAGGTCAAATAGGCCTTAAATATTTGCATTAACATACTGGGTCTGATTTGTCATCGGCTTTTTATTGTGATTTGGTTTTGTTAAACTGTTAAACCACAAGTACTCCTGCTCTAGTTTATCTTCACATTATTTCATATACATAACCTGAAATTCAAGTTTCAGGACCTCTTCTAAACTAATTGCATTGTAACCATCTTTTCAATGTTAGCCAATTAAGGACAGCATTGAGGGACAGTTGACATTACTTACATTTACTAACTTTAAATTTAAATTGCGAGGGGAGGGAATAATTACATTTATTATAACCAAGCCTGGAACTCTGCCTGTAATTAAGGATCTGACACATCTTAGAGCAACTATGCTTTTGATTGCTTAAGACATTTGCCAAACTATCAGTGTGGTCACAGATTTTGTACAGCAAGTGTTTTTCTACTATTTTACTTAGAAGTGAAAACCAGATTTTGTTAAAATGATGCTCTAATGCCTGAGAGTAAGAGTAGAAAAAATAGCTTGTGAAGCCTGTATTAAAATACTTTTTGAAAGTATTCTGTTGACAAATTCTAAAATTGGAAGAAGCTAAATTTAAGATGTGGCAGACCAGCTGCCTCATACCAAGGGTGTGGCCTTCGGTTGGTTTGCGGCTAGCTCTTTTTTCTTTTGGAGAAGTGGAAGGGGAATAGAGGGAGAATTGCTCATTTTCTTGACGAAGTACCAAAATTACAGGCCTCTGAAAAACTTCAGAAGAGGTTGTTAGTTTGGAAAGTCAACTTTTCACAGACCAGCAGCACTGGACATGCTCTACAGTCTCTCTCAGACACTGGATTGTTGCACATGCTCCTTCCACGGAGAGGTAGAAATGTGGTCAGCTGCTTTATGAATGAGCTGAGGTGAACTTAACTTCAGTTCCTCCTCCAGCAGCCAAGCACCTACTCTGGTAAAACTGGAATTAAAAGCACAACTCTCTCCTAAGCTCCTTGCACTTGCCAGGGAAGGACACGAAAGAGGAAGAAACCAAAGTACTAAGAATGCTAATATTTGGAAAGCAGAAAAAAAGACAGAACACAGGCTAGTGGAGAAAGCAGCAGTGGTCCCATTTTTTTCCCCCTCACCTTCTAGGTACCTAGTATTCATTCCATGATTCTGGACACAATGTTGTGCTTAGAAAAAAATATACTACTGTAGGAAATAAACTGCTAGGTTCAAAACATACAGCAAGAGATTTGTTACATCTTGTTTTCAATATATAAAGTTTTAATTATGTTTTTTGGGGGGATTGTTTTGTTTTAATGTCCTCATTGCAGGCAGCTCTCACCAGGGTACCAGATGTAAGACAGCCTGTAAGACTGATTTTTCAGTCTTTTCTCAATTCTTCTTTCCCAGGAATCACTGGGAGTTAAATTTCAATTTTAAGAATATAATTAAACCTTCCTCTAATTCATCCAAAATTACTGCTAAGGTATGAAATGTGATATACGAAGAATCAGCATTACAGAAGAACGTGCAGCACTTCAAGGGAGAAAGTGTTTGCAAATGTATACAGACTCCAAAGTTTCTAGCAGTGCACATTTATGGAACCAAAACAATCTCCCAACAAGGTGAGCAATAGTTTCTGAATTGAAACTAAAATAACTTCTTATTCTGTAGGACTGAATCATTTGGGCAGAACTGGGGACATAAGAATTATCCACAGGCTACAGGATGAGCCTACAAGTGGAGAACTGAAGCGGGATACCACCAAAGCCAATTTGAGGCAAGCCACCCTGTCCCTCAATTCTTCATCAGAAAAAAGAGGAGAGAACACAGCCCTGTTTCACCAGGATATCGTCCCTGCTTGTTATCTGGCTGTCAGACTAACATAGTCTAAGAATTCTATTATTATTTAGTATTTGTGAGGATAGCAGTAGCAGGGAATATTTGTTTTAAAGTAAACAACAGCTTACAGACATTTCAGAAAAGAAAGTGCCCGTCCCTGGTCTGGCTTAATCTTTCATGTGAGACAGAACTACATCGAGTTCTAATATTTAACTGAAGAGAGAGCTTCCAATGCTTCAAATGTCTGGTTTTAAGAGACAATTCAGCTACTTCACCAGGTAACTTATATTTGCATTTAGAGAATTACATCCACAAACAAAAATGTGGATTTTTAATTCATTGCTTCTCTGTGGATTCTTCTGTGTTTCGTACGAAACAAAACTACATACAGGGGAAACAGCTGAGAGAAGGAATGTGTGCATACTATGGCAGAGAGAGAGATAATTCCACAAACTGTGTGCACGTGTTAGGCTAACATCAAAAGTTAACTACTTAGATTCACTAAGAAGTCTAAGACTTTTAAGCAGAAAACAATTCCTCTGATCAACCTTTTCCAGTGACCAACTCAAATTTTACTTTTTTTGTACATATGCTGAAAAGAGGTCTTTATTACATACCTCTTGCGAGGAGGATTCTTTTTTCACACCAGTCTAGTGCCTACAGCTTCAGCCATTCAGCCCGAGGAAAATACGAAGGAAAATGTTTGTCTACAATTATGTCACTAGCATTCTTGCACCTCACTAGCATGTCTAGTGCTTCCAAGCAGTTAATTATTGAAATAACTTTTTCTGTTACTAATGGCTCATCTTTTCATCTATGAACCAATACTACAGCATACATTCTTCTGTGGTCATCCACGGTTCATCTGTATGCCACAGATTTTGATACTTGTAATGCTACTGTACTTTTTCATTAATACAGTTTGAAATCTGCACCTCATTAGCACGATTCTCCCACAGTAAAGAAACTATAGTTCAGTGTTCATAGTCCATTTATAACGGTTTTAATACGGCAATGAGTGTAAGATTTGGCAAGTAGCCTATTTTAATTCAGAAATTTAAAAACACTACAGGTCCTTTTGGAAATTTGGATGCTAAAAGTTCCAGCTGTCCAAAGACGACTTAAAATGTTGTCTCCCAGTTTCAAAGTCACTAATTTTAAGGGTATAATCATCCCGTTCTCTCTTCCTCACACAGTGAAAGTCGGTGTCAGCACTTCTGTTGCTTTAGGACAGCATGCTTGTTAGTTAAGATTAAATCCTGGTTTATGCAGATAGAAATGTTCCCCTGGGAGCTGAAGACCCATGAAATCCTCACTGACATCTATTCCAGTCACAGGATGCATTTCTTTTGTGATCATGATTTCTAACGTAAAACCATAGCAGCACATTGGGAAACGGTTGATTACAAAAAAAAAAAAAAAACAAACCAGCCACAACTACCTTGAAGTTTCATCCTAGTATTTAGAGCTTAAAATTCACCAAACCGCATCAAGAAACTGGTAATATTTGAGTAAACCCATATAAGCCACTTTTATTGATTCTCAAATAGTAGTCAACTAGATTCCCTCACACTAAACTCACCATTTGAGATGTGAAAAATTAATAGCTTCAGAAAAGGTTAACAGAAAGCATTCTTAAGGTTTAATACGCTCGTTTAAATACCCTTTGTTTCTAGGAGTTGAAAATCTACAGGGAAGGCAGGGCTCAGAGTAATTTTACATACGCTAGCATAAGACACCAAAACATTCCAGCAACATAACTGGATAATGCTGAGGTTCAAATTACCTCTTGCTCCTACACAGGCAAAACGGACACTTGGAGAAGATTTGAAAGAAAAGAGAAAAATAACGAAAAAACAAACAAAAGTTGAAAAAAGGAAAGATTAATGAAATTTCAACAATATGCTCGTGTCTCTAACTTTGTTTTTTCTTGCAATAAAACACAAGGATATTCACTGTCACAAGAAAAGGAAAAAAGTTTACAAAAGGAATGTTCTAGTTTACAGCTGCTTTTAAAAAACACAGTGAAATCATGTCAGAGTACAGACACTTGGATTTGCTAATTTATATATAGACACAGCTTAGGATTAGAAATTCACTTTCATCTAAAGTAAGGAACATCCACCATGTGCCTATGAGATATGCACCAGTTTTGCTGAATCATTAAAATATATTCATGTAGCTGGGCAATTGCACATACTCCCCAAAAAAACCATTTAGTAATTTGTTCGGCTGTCTTAGCTGTTTATTAAACTTCAGAGGAGCAGCTCAAATAAACAAAGAGGATGAGTGGATGATATGAAACAACAGATATTCGGAATCTCTGGCCTGCTCAGGGTAACTAGTCAAAGAAATTGAGAGATGAGTGATGATTATAAAAAAAAAAATGCAGTTTAACTAAGCAAGACTCAAAAAGCAATAAAGTAAATTGCAAGGCAAAACACCCCAAAATACGTTTCCAATGAAAATGTTTTTCAATTCTATACAAATAGTTTGAAAGAAAACATAGCAGTTAAAGGTAGGAAATCAATAAATGATTTTCTAAACCTTCTGGAAACAAAATTTCATTAAAAACCTGGGATCTCTAATATTTCTACGTTCTGGAACAATACTACCACTGTTCACAACTTTACTTTGTAAGCGTCGTTTACAATATTTTCACAACCAGCTTTCAATTATGAGATGTCTCAAAAAACATCAGTTTGTGATCCTAATGAAAGAAACCGAAAACAGAGGGCAGCAAATGGACAAATGGAGCCAGCAAACCAGAGATCTGTTCCTCTTTGGTGGCATGCTAAGAAACAGCAACCTACTTCATCTATGGTCGTCCTCTTTCCATCCCTTGTCTACACTGTTTGTAAGTGCTTGGATGCTTTTTCCTCATTACAATCACAGTTAGGTCTCAATGTTTTTTTCTTTTTGCTTTCTTTCTTTTAAACATCTGCACTGCAGTAATCAATGGCATGCGCTGCACAAGTTCTCAAAACACAACTGGTGCCTCAGAACAGAAAATCCAGGGAATGAGTCTTGCCTCCAGCGCCCAAGAAACAACAACATTTATGGCAACTTAGACAATTGCTTAGAGGAGAAGAGAGCTATTTATATCTACTTTGCTTTAGCAGTTGCACTTGAGGGACGCTCCCACTTCCTTTCTTCACCTATGTAGCAGCCGAAACTATGATTTCCTTTTCCCCCAGCTTTTAAAAAAATACCTGCACTTGCAGACTGCAACAATGCACCATCTTCAATATCGTCAAAGTTTCAAAGTAAAAGCAGAATACTGCCTCCAAACCAACTTCTACCCTGAAGGGCAGCAAGCACCTTTACCTCTGAATGCACCTTTCTGCTCCACAGAGAAACAGCAAGCTGGAATTGGTAAGGCCCCGAACATGAACCGGCAGGCCAGTCAGGAGATTCAGATTTAAGCTGTTGGTGTTTAAGGCTGCTGGTGCTCTCACTAATAAGTGCAAAGGGGATGCGGCTCTCACACAAACAGACTGACTGTGCTGCTCAAGCACTGCTACTTGGCGTGATCATTTGCACTTGACACAATTTCACTCAAGCACAGGAACCTGTAAAGACACAACAGCACTGTATGATTTGTCAGCTCCTGATGACCAAAACCAAGTATTTGTTGGATCATTAAAGACGAATTTAAAAGGAATTTCTGTCTAAGAGTATCATTGCTAAAGAGCTAGTTAACTCTGACTCTAGTTTAACTCTGTTCATTTTAAAGCTATGAGAGCTTTATTAACATACGCTAAAACAAGTCTCCTGCCCTCCTTAACAGCACTGGAAAATGCTACCTCATACCAGGTACGGGACAGGAGAGAGGAACTCTTGTCTTTTTCCTCAAACGGAGACATTTCAGATGAGGACAGTCTTTGTATTCACATTTGTATACATTTGGTGAATAAAAACCGGAAGGATATGAAGGGCAGAGCAGAGACCACAGCAGTTCTAAGCCAACTTCCATAGCTGATCTCATCAGTCTTGCACAATGCAACTCTAAACACAAAGATGGGAATTCGAAATAATTCTAGCAGAGGAAAAGTACGACAAGGAAAAATATCCACTATCACACGAATGACTAGACACAGATATCCAAGAGAGAATGATTATTGTCTTTTTAAACTGTCACACCCTCCCTCCCCCACCACATAGTAGTTGACAACATTGAACGAAATTTTTGTTTTCCTCTACACATAGTGAATAAACATATTGCCAGATTGCCTTTCCAAAGTCCTGGAACCCTCTAACAAAATGCACTATGGGAGAAATAGTTTGGAAATCTGTGGCATGGATCCTGTATGTTCCCCAGGGACTGGAGTAGCCCTTCACACAATGTTACCCTAACTGCCCCCCTCCCAAACCCTAACCAAAGCTTCATGCGATTCTTCCAAAAGCACTATTTAAATATTTATCTGAAATCGCTTCCTTAATTACTCACTCAAGCTCACGCATGTTTAAAAGAAGTTTAGCAGACAGATGAGCCACCTCTCACGGGCTATATTGAGCCAAGTTTACCTAGGCAATGACTGTCCTACTCTGCCTCTAATCTTGCCTCACTGCATTTCCTGCAGAACAAATTACACATTCACAGAGGATCTGTCCATCAAGATTCTCAGAGTTTGTGTTCTGCAAAACAATAAAAGAGCGCAGCTTCTAGAAAGCATACCAGAAGAGGAGGGGAAGCTAAACATTCCTTTAGGGAAGAATAAACTTCAGTCTTTTGCACTTCCTTTACGCATCCTAGTTCATCCAAGCACTTATCAAGGATCTCTTTTAGTAACATGATACAACTTGTTTCTTTTCATTAAGGTGAAGAAACACATAAAACAGCAATGCTGAAGCTGAAATAAAAATGTCTTTTTACAATAACTGATGGAAGGGGACTAAGTGAAAACAAAGGAGAGTATCAGGAAAGAAGCACACCTCTGAACTGAGGCATATAGCATCCAAGGGGAAGAGAGAAGCAGTAATGTCTGCACGGCGAAAGTCTCTTCTCTGCAAGAGAGGCAGAGAACCTGCAGAGAAAAATACTTTATAAAAACTGTCACAATTATGCACAAAGCAGCTGAATGAAAGTCAGACAACTAGGTATAATAATGACACTTCTGGGTTTTATAAGACTGATTTCATGTTTGTTTTCAGTGTTCTGCTTTTAGGTAATTCTGGCTTTGCTAGTGAAAACAGAACCACAGAACTATGCTTATACTCTGCTACATGCAACATCTGCACTTTCCTTCTTCAAGTGCTCCACTTGGGTCTTAAACTGCAGAAGGATTATCATCTCCTGCTCAACCAGAAGAATTGACAAGGGAGAAGGAGTGATGTCCACAAAGCCAGATAAGATATGACATTATAGTGGGAATTTTCTTAATTTATTCTGCAGCAACTTGCAAGTGCATGGTCACAACTTCTCGTCAAGAGCTATCTTACAGTTACTGCAGGTTAGGAGCATACACATGGGCAAGCAAAGCAAAGCAGTTAGCAAACTATTTTACATAATTTTCCATCTGAACTTATGCTGTTTCTTTACATTTCTTTCTTCGTGAGTTCTTGTAATTTATCCTCAAGCTGTCAAGGTGCATCTCACAGTTTGTGCTTCTTATGCTATCAGGAACACTTGCTACTCACTGTTTGCCTCACGTCACCAAGAAAACTTGGAATCTCTTTCCACACTTTTCCCAATAGCTCCACCATTATTCACTTCAGCAATCCTCCCCAACTAATTCTGTCAGTGTCTACACAGAAATCAAGCTAACAAATCCAGTAGAACTAATTAAACTGGGCTCAGTTTGTGTGGTGTGCTACACCACACTTTACCTTTGAATTTTGATATGCCTTAGAAGTAGACATATCCCTTATAAAAAAAAAAAAAAAGTCCTTTCCTTGGAAACCTTGTTTGAAAAAGTCAAAGGTCACTCTACTACTTTTCAGTTAAAGGAGGGAGATGAGTCACGAATAGTGTTTCCTGTTATTTTTGCTGTAAAAGTGTACTTCAAACTTCCTCCCACCTCAACTAGATAACAAGCTTTTCCTTCAATGAAATATAATTAACTGTACATCACGTCATTAAACCATTTCATTCAAAAACCACCACCCCTATGAAATGAGAAGAAACCAACATTCTGCAATCCAGATAGCATCCTTTCAAGCCAAGACCCTTAACTCTAGGAAGAGTATCGCTGGTGATGGTACTGAGCTCTTGACTTGCCTTTCTGTGTGCCCACCACACCACATTCTTTAGCCACAAGGTCACTTTTAAGAAGGTGATTAGCTTTCCTTGTTTGGTGCAGGATGAATGATGCTCTCGTGCTGTCTAGACCTGATGGAATGCAGTTACCTCTGCATCTCGCATTCCCACACCTCACAGGAGTGAAGCAAGCCCCGGTGTTATCAATTAAGCACTGAAACTAACTGCTTTATGTAACAGCCACAAAGGAATTTACTATCACATTCCATCGCATATGTAATCCTCATTTGTTATTACATATTTCAGCTAAAAGTAATAACTGCCTACAAGTGGCATTCCTAGACTATTTTAAACTACTTAGCTATAACTATATATTGAAAGCACATGTCAGTAACATAAAGGTTAATTCATTACACACTTATTCTAACCATCCTGAAAAGAATAATGTGGGCAAATCTAGAAAAAGAATCAAGACACAAATACGTTGCCCTATAATAAGACTAGTAAACATCCCGACAGGATGTCTAGTTTTATCTGGGGAAGCAAGGCTTACTTCTCAGTGTTTCCTAATAGTCTCACTAAAATGCCCCATCTCCAAAATCTGTGTCAAGTTCAAAGAACTAACTAAATTTGTATAAATTAATACTAAAACAGCTGGGGGGATTACACCAGCATCTTGTATAACAAGCATCTGAAAATAAAATATAACTGTACTGAACTTCATTGTCCCAAAGTGATTCTGGGTTTAAGCTTATATAATGAACACAAAAGATATGTGAAAAAAAGCAGCCTTGAGAGGCTCAAATCTGACATCACTCCAGCACAGGAAGGGAAAAGTTATTTATTTCAATTTCCATTGAAATACCGACCATTCACATACATTTTCATTTCCCCCTCAGTAATCAGATAGAGAAGACAAGTTAACTGTTACAGTAAGAAGTTCAGTATTTAGAATTATCTTGATTAACTTCAGTTAGAAGCCTGGCTAAAGGCTCTTTATGCCTTTTGGTTTTATTTTGCATAGTATGCATGAACATACTGCAGGAAGACTGAAAGTGATATATAACAGCATCATTAAACGTTTGTTAAATCCGGTGTCTGAAAACTATGGCTTTAACTACATTTTAAGATTTTAATTTGGTAGAAGAGATACCACGAGCACAGCAAATACATGAAACCTGCCACCAGCAAGGAGCTGTAACTCTTCTTGTTAGTAGTAAAGCAACATTAAAACATTGGTACTACTTATAAAACTCCATAGCCATTCCATCACTTAATTTAAGCATTCCCTAAGACACTAATTTTCACAAATATTTAACAGCAATTTTATGGAAGATTAATCCTAACCAAATGCAAGGAGACGAAGTCATAAAAAGGACTGAAATTCTATGCAAATTCTTCTTTCTGTTAGTACAACTGTGGATTATTCATGTTCTTTGTATAAAAATCTGCTCAGTAAGATTTTTATTATTTGTCACAAAGATATTTTTAAAAGTTAAAATTTTAGTTTTCATCTGTTTCTTTACACTCCTGGTATTTCAAACAAAAAAATGTTGCTGCTATTTCAATGGGTACTAGCTAAGCACAGTACAGTTCAGTCACAACTCTGGGGAAAATACTGTAGATATACCAGCAATTCCAGAGGCTTTCTCACTCATCTAGAGCAAGCTTCTTCCTGTAACAGGACATACACAAGGAGTAAGAGTATAACACACATTTCCCCGTGCATTATACACAACTCACCATTCTTCCCAACCGGTCTTCCAATTTTTAATGAGAATCTCAATTAGCCGTGGAACTCTTTGACTTCACCTATCTTCTTCCCTCATTATTGGATCACCAACTCTGTTCAGCTTTGTTTATGTCATGTTAAAAGCCCATTCTTTGTTCCTCTGCATGACTTATGTTCTTAGCTCAGCTCTTTTCTTACTAACCTTTCTCTCACCCTTCCAAAACCAGTCATGAAAATCAAGTTGTTGTCGATACCACTTTGACGATATCTGCCTCCTTTTGCAGACCTTCATTTGCTTCCAGACGAAGGACTGTTGTGATGACTGCTTCAAAGTACAGAACACCTGCATAGTTGCTTTCACATTTAACTCCTCCATTTCTCACCGGGACCTAATTCAACATCCCTTTACTGCAACCCCTCTTAAAAGCCTCTAGATTTCCTCAGTGAAGTGATTCTGCTCAGAAGAGGCTTACCAGTCTCATATATTATGGAATTATTTATTATTCAAGTGTCTTAGGACCTCACCGATTTTTTTTTTTTACTCTGAACACAGGAAACAGAGAAGAAAATATTCTCGCATTCTCAAAATTAAACCATTAAGTTGTTCAATTATATTACTGTATCACTAGCCTTCCTTATTTTACACCTCTTCTTTTCATATTTTTAAATTCATTTAGTATGTTGTGTCATATTTGGACTGTGCATTCCTGTGCCCAAAGGCTGCATCTTCAATTTTAAGTAGTGTTATAAAGTCTGCATACAGATTACTAAAATAATAATTAGGGGTTGTTTTCCACACAAACATTCTATTCCTCTGCTTCTTAAAATAAGGGAAGCTAAATTTGCTGACAGCTTCATTAATGGTACTACTTCTCTGACAGCAAACAATAAAAGCAACAAAAGTCTCTCTATTTGCAACTTAAGATATTTCTAAGTTTGTACTGAAAATTCCAGGAAAATGTATTTACTAGATTTAAAATTCTTAACTAAACATTAAACAACTGTGGCCAAATAATTGTGTTCTGCTGCAACAGCATTAACTACTACAGACTAAATTTAACTAAAATTTAATTATGCCATATTCATCTTCACATAACTAAAAGAGAAATTACTTAACAGGTCCTGGTAGATTCTAGATGTAATTAATAAGCCTAAAGCTTACCAGTCACACTAAATAAGCTGTTTATAAGGACATACATATATGTGTATTACAAGTCATCTTCACTGTATCTATGCAATACACACTAGAATCAGTGATATGCATAAGTTCTGTACAAAACAGTTTACAGAGATCCAAATCCTGCTGCAGTAGGCCTGAGAAATTATTTACCCTACCATTTCCACATCTTTTTTTTCCACTCATTTTGATTCAAGGAGTCATTCATCCCAGCCTGCAAAGCAGAGAAAGGATTGCACAGAACGCTGGAACAAGTTCTTCCACTTCTCAGCGAATCCTACTCAAATACCAGCAGCATGTCCTGCAAGACAGGAGTGTGTGCCCTGACCCAGCCCTTGTCTGCTGCTGGCAGAGCCCAGGCTGTGTGACTATTTCAATCACAGCAGCTGCCACGGCTACAGCTCCCTGGCTCGGGCCATTACAGCTAGAAATAAAGGAAAAGGACTTTAAACGTGCAAACATAAGAAACTGACACCGTGGTGGCATCCAGACAAACTTCATTACAGGGTTCCTTTTATCTTCTCTGATTGCAACTGAAATTATTTAATACGGAAAGACCATTCTTGGACTAAGTGCCTGCTTTGCATACACATGGTGGTGCCACAGTCTCACTGAAACGATAGATGCTACAATTTTCCTACTACGATCTTAAGTTTTCTTCAGCTTACTATATTGGCCCTACATATCATTCGTATCTCAGACAGCTAAATATAACGAAAATTTATATTTAAGAAGTGGTAATTGTAAAAAAAGCTAATCTTCAGCTAAGAAGGTCCCTTGACTGCAAATAGATATAGAAAAATAATTTCTCGTGTTTAGGTTTTAAACACGAGGACTAGCAAATAAAAGGACTGGCAAAGTTCTCAGTATATAGCACGTATCTACAGTGTACAGCATGTCCACACCAAGATTTTTGCAACTTACAAGGCACAGAGACACAACACCGCCCAACTAAACCACCTTTACTGACTTCTCTCTGCAGGATAGCACCAGAAAGGATTAATTTCCAAGCAGATTGAGCAACAACCTAACTACCACAGAACCACTCCATTACTTACAAAAGCAAACATTTTTTAGCAGTGGACAACTAAACATATCCCTGTAAGATCATTTATTTAATACAATCATTACTATAGAAAATAGCTTGAACACTAACACAGCCCATTATTTTTCCTGATACATGTTGGTCAAGTCCAATAAACTTCAGAATAGCAAAGGAGTATGGATTACCTTAAATTCTTAGAAAATCTAACTAAGGTTTCCTAATATGGATGGTCTAGAAGTTTTGTTCAAGTACGTGTACTCATGCTGCTTTGGTTGCAGAAATAAAATGTTTTAACAGAAACCAAGCCAAACTGAGTAAGTCTGATAGGGCAAAAGCAAGAGCAGTAGAGCGTGTTTAGTCAGCCATTATTGTCACAGAACTATGCTAAGGCTTATCACACCCCGTGAACCTGACCTTTGTGACTTATGCAGGGGGAAATGTGCCTCACATCAAGAATGAAGAGCTTGAGAGATGTCACTGCCCATACCTGATACTTTGAGAGCTGCATGCTCTAACGTATAAATTAAGGAGCCAAATTAACATACATGACCTATGATTATACTTTCAGTCATGTCACTCCAAAAAAAAAAAAAAAGCCTCTTACCCATATTTTCTCACAGCCATCCTGCTTACAACAAGGAGCATAAATGTAGTATCAGCTTTTGTCTAAATGCAATAGTAAAAGCTGGTGTGCACCACTGATAGCATTACATAGCCCACTTGCCGGTACCAGTTAGCACAGCAGCTCAGAGGTTCACGACACCACTAGCTGTGTCACTGTCTGCCATTTATCCAACCCAGAAGGTGACAGTACATGCCTTTTCATTACTCCTGCTTAACACAAATAATAAAACTATACAAAAGTTTAATATGTGGGATATCTGAACTAAGGTTAAGTATATGCACAAGATAGCGAATTAAATCCAGTTTTTAAAAAAGTGTGAAAAACAATGCATACCATAAACTGCAAGTTATTCATACACACTGTGAAGGTGCAAATGGATGATAGCCATTCAGTAAAGTGATTTGGGCATTGTTTTGCAAGTTCAGTTAAAAAAAACTGTCTCAGAAACACAAACAGTAGACTAATTGCCCATAAACATGCCCTTTCTCCCACACTTCTTACCCAACTCCCACTCCTCCCACAAAAGGGATCCCCAATGCTCCCTCAGTTCTCCTACGGCACGCTGAGTCAACAGAAAACAAAATACACTGCTCTTGGTCCAGAATGGTGTATGCACCAACACGCTTATCAGCATCCCTGCACTGACTGGGCAGCCAGTTTTAAGCAAATAGAATTACCTGGGCTGAGTTCTGCTCTGCTTTCCCCTTGGGAAACCTCTACCTTGGAACAGTCTCCTCTATTCAGTTCCTAATTTTCATGAACAGTAGCAAATTAATCTCTTGACGCTTCTAGCATCTTTCACATATGGTTGAGACTAGCCAGCAGATTCATAAGTTAATGGTGCAGATGGAAGAGTTCACAGATGGCAATGACAGTCTCCTGTGTCCATAGTGCCTATTTTACCTTTCCTCTCTCAGAAGTAAGAAACAAAAGAAAAACACAAAGTACTGAGAGATGGAGAAGGTAGATGCCTTTTAGAGTTCAAAACAAAGAACGTGATTTGTTGCAAACCCAAGAAGGCAATGGATGAAACTTACACACCATAAGGACTTGAATAAAATGCCATCTCCACTCAAAAACTTTGTGTTTTCCAAACTTAGGAGACTGAGGGAAAGGGAGGAGGGTAAGCACATTATCTAAATGAGAAGGTCACTCATTCATTCTCACAAGAGAGAACAGAAATCTTCAAAACGCTACCTACAACGATGCTTTCTTTCCTTCCCAGCGCAAAAACTTCATTTCACCATACACTGCAGGCACTCATTCTTCAAACAAGTCTGACAAACATGAAGACACCTTCTCTGCCTGGCAAATACACCTTTGTTCTCGTCCCACTGCAAATCAGATTGAATGTTTCATCCTTTCAAATCTCTCCTGTCCTCTTCGCCTTTCTTCCTCCTGGTCACATACGCAGATGGACCTCTCCTATCAGAGTCCACTCCTGCTGCTCAGGCCAGCTCCCAGCTCTGCGATTAAAAGATTACTTGAGAGAGGAGGGCACCACTGGAAAACAAAACTTTAGGAGAGTCTAAGTTTTCAAAAACTGGGGGTTTTTTAAGTTGTAAAAACTGAGTTTTAAAACATTGATAGTCAACCCAAGTTTCCCATTGCAAATAACTGTAGCCAAGTTTGAGACATCAGGCTTGAGCATACAAACTTACCAAGACTGACATTCCCTGGCAATTATGTGCGTACTCCACACTCTATGTTCAGATGGATTCCAAAGTATTAATTAAGGCATACCTTAAGAAAATCTTGCATTAGAAAAAAAAAAACCTACTAATGTTGCATTATGAAAAACATGATAATTAAGCACTGTAACAGGACAGACTACCTAGACAGACTGTGAAATCCCTCTTCACTGGAGGTTTTAGGGATGTTAGACAAACATTGTTATCTTCTACTTATGCAACCAGACCATGGAGGAAGCAGAGGAGAAGACACATCCAGCGATACACATCTGTGAACTACCATTTCAGAGAAAGAAAAAAAAATAAATAAAGAATAAAAACAGAAAAAACCCACAGAAAATCTGTTTGAGTACTGAAATGGTGGTGTTTTGGAGGAACAGTTCTTCTATTTCATGTATTTTTAAAACCAAATTAAAGCAATGAGCAGTTCCACTAAGTCTACAAGCTTAATAAAATTAACACTTAAAACTGCCTGTCCTACCCAACATAAAGCATCACCGAGTCTGTTTTATTCAGAGCATAAACATTTTGTTCCAAATGAAACTTTATACTCTGCTTACGCAGAGTCCTTGCTGGGAAAGTTAGATTTTGCTCAGAAAATGACAGTACGCGTTCGTGGCACAGCCAGCCTGAATCCAAACACAATACAGCTCCAGTGACAGTAAGCCATGCGTTCTAGTGTTAGGAACAAAACATTTCAGAAGAACCTAGCATACCAACTTTCTCATCCCTCTGGTGAGAAAGGTAGAGGAAGGTTGATTCTGCCAAGGAAACAACACTGCTGACCCTACAGACAGTGTACTGAAAAATACCTAATGAAATATAAAAAGGCAGGGTGGACAATGGCGTAAAAGTCAACACAGGATTTTTTAGAGAATTTCGTAATACGTGCTAGAGAGGTGTTATCAAAACAACCACTTTATAGAAGGTTCCCCATAAGAATAAGACATTTGGGCTCCTTAGCCATCAGATGAGCATAGCTATGCCTATACCACACAGTGCAGTACAGGAGTTCTGGAGTTTGCTTGAAACAAGAAGCAACTTCACTGAAATATCACAGAGGTTCATACAGGATGATTTACCTAATAGAAAAAGGGCTCTTGTCAGCAGGGTGAATGGCTCTGTGCAGAATCCTGTGCTTTCAGAGCCACCCTGTTTCTTTACACAACTGGATAGTTAACGAAGCCCCAGTCTGGCGTACAGGCTGCATTTCGAGATGTGGTTATCCATTAAGCATACCAGTCGTGCCTCTCAAGCAAACAGTCTGTTTCCATCTGCTAGGGTAATATTTCTCAGACAGTTCCCAAGTCAAACAGAAAAATAAGTTTAATTTTTAGATTACATCTTAATGAACCATAAACAACGGGTACAGATCTAGTAAAGCAGTAGAAACTGGGGTGCACATAGGTTTAATATGCAAGATACAGTCAGTTACTAATTCAAAACACTGAATTAGAAGAACTGAGCTGCATAGCCAAAGGAGGCTTTTCCTCCTCTATCATACAATTCATATTTCAAAGAAATTATGTTGAGACACTGAAGTACCTTTTACTGGCAAGACAGAATTGGATAAATATGCTTCCGTTCACTCATTTTAATTAATAATTAAAATTATCATTAAAAAAAAATACTTCAATCTCTATCCAATTCCATTCACACTGGAAATTTTTGCAGCCC
>NW_010420521.1:593-3569 GCF_000710305.1 Buceros rhinoceros silvestris | reverse complement strand
CAGACTTACAGAATGGTTCCTGAATATATTGTTTGCTTTAATTTTTCCTTTATACTTTCCACAAACAATTTACACATTAGAGAATGGAATGCTGTCTACCCTGAACATGTATAAAGAAGGAAAAGTGGTTTAGTATTGCATATCACAGAAGGCAAGCAAGTGAAATGAGGAAAGATTGTATCTTTAATATCAGCTCCATATGAACACCCAAACAAAATTCTTTAGCAATACTGGGGAACCTCTCAAATTTTCACCAACCACCTCTCCAGGTACAATCCTCATGATTAACACATTCAAATCCTCTAAAATATATGGGTGTTGGACAGAGATATTTTGAGTCATTTGAGAAATAAAGAACAAAGTCGCACAAACCATTTTGTCCAAGATAACTGTTTAAACTCCTCAAATTTTTACCTAAGACTAGTATCAGTAAAATGTCCTTACTGTAGCATTTCTCTTTACAAGGACTGATACACAATTTCAATACAGTTACCAGATACCTGTTAAGACCTGGATTTTACAGAGGAAGCCAGTAATATTTTCCCCCTAATAATCAGCAAATAATTCTGGATCTAGAGCTAGTTCTTTATTTTCTCTTCAGTTACAAAGGTGAAGGAAGAACCACCTTCCAACTACATTCATATTCCAGATTATGCATGAAACTGTCATTTACAGCCCCACTGTAAGATTTGTTGTTGTCTTCTTTACACATCTTTACATCTTTCCTTTCCTGCCCATACTAAGCTCAAGTCTGGAGCTCTCTGCAAGGATGTCCAGATATTCTCCTCCAAACAGAAACTTACAGACCTATTATGAAAATACTTCCCCACTTATATACTGATTTTGCATTATAAATACTCAATTCCATAAGCTGCAGAGACACAGTACCCACTCTCTAATCAGAAGTAAGACCTAATACTGGTTTTCAGAGCAACAAAGGCAGCATTTTCACTGTGATGGGAGCATATAGTTCATGCTTCAGGGGAGGGGAAGAGAAGTCAAGAGTTCCATGAACATAAAAGGACACAATAACACATTAGTGTAGCTTCCCCATGTACAGACTTCTTTTTCTGAAATGCAGAGTAAATTTAAAAATCAACCATTAGTTACTTTAACTAAAACTCAAATCATCCATGCAATTACTTTTACAGAGAATTATGACCGAGGTTTTTTAAAATGTGGATGGTTAAAATTTCACAATTAAGAAATAAATCACATTGGGAAAACAGATTCCTATTCACAAAATCATCAAACAAGTTGGCATCATTAATACCCTTTTAATAAAGCAAAACCAAGACCAAAATACTGGGAACGCTGTTGCTGGGTCAGGATTGAGATGAATTGGCAAAATCATGCTAATGAGCTTCTACCGCACCTGCCCAACTCTTGTTCTCATTCAAATTCATACTTACTCCTTCAGTAACCCTTCTCCTTCATCAGGGCAGAGAAATTTCCAACTCACTGAAGTTTTCACAAAGGGGAAAAAAAGGCTACACTTCTTTAAAATTGTATTTGAAAGCAAAGTTGAGATGCTGGGCATACTTGATTCATACGTGCTTTAATACCAAGATTTTTGACCTTCAGAAGTCCCATCTTCCAGGAAAAAAAAAAAGGAAAAATAAAAAGGAAAAACACTCCTCAGAAACTACCACATAGAGACGCTGCAGACATCGATATAAAATTATGGTAGTCAAAGGTCAGGATGATATAGGCAACATCAATCTTTTCATTTAAATATCTTCCTGAAAGAGACCCCTCTAAAAAGCAGAAGTGAGAAAATCAGGGACTATCCAGTCAGAGTGATGAAGAAACTGCCTGAATATGTGTAATTTACAGGATTTTCCTAATAATGACACAAACTATCTTCAACTTTGACAAACAATTCATTTTTAAGACCTCACTGAATTGTAGTATGGAAACCATCTTAGCAAGATACAGCAATTTTTCCACAAAGATTAAGTTATGAATCATACACATCAGAATACAAAATACCACTAAAAAAAGCAAGCACTGCAAATTGGATCCCAATTAGTAAGAAGACAAAAAAGTCCTAGAGTCTTCAAAACCTGCTGGAAAATGCATACTGCAAGAAGAATTGGTATTATTGTCTAACAAAGCCAAGTAACACTCAGAAGGCTCCAACTTGCTAATCTGTCATCACCATGACAGAAAACCAAAGGATGCCAGACCAATACACATCCCTCTTCCAATATTAAGGCCAAACATCCTACTTAACTGACACCGAGCTTCTGAGCAAAATTAAAAAACAGGTCTAAAGTGTCCCAAAATATTAGCATGGATGCTCTTAGCATATATGCTTCCAACTTCTTGTTAAAAAAAAGTACTCCAAGATCTTCCAGCATTCCTCAACAGTGCTTTGTGTTACTGTTCTTTAAGAACCACCGACAACAGAAACAGCTAAATTTTTGCTTCAGATCTCTCCTCTGAGAAAAAAAAAATATACATTACACTAAGTCTGTTACAAAACTGCTGCACATGTTTAAGGCCCCTAAAACCACCGATGCTGATAAAATTAAAAATGGCTGTGCCCAAAGATCCCACAGCAAAACAGGCACAGCTCGGCTGACGATTAAAATATATATTAAAAATTCCTGCATTACCTTACGAAGGGCGAGGTATGCAAAACAAAAAATTATGTATTTTTCCAAAATTGAAATAAGTTATTAGGCAAGAAAAGCAGATCTAGGCAGAGCATACATCTTGAATGCAGGACGAGATAATTAACACAATAAAGCAAATTTTATTCCCCGAGACGCTTAACGCATCGGGATTTCAAAACTTGATCGGGCTTCGCCGCTGAAACAGATACACACCACTTTTTAAGGAGACGGAGAAGCGCCCGAATAGCAGCGGACCCCACCCCCTTCCCTGTGCCAAAATGGCCAGTTCGTTACACCCACTGGCTAATCACCAGACGCAGTGGTGAGCAGCAGGGGGGCACTGGAGAGCAGGAGA
>NW_010420521.1:0-537 GCF_000710305.1 Buceros rhinoceros silvestris | reverse complement strand
TTCTTTCCCCCCGCTGGCTCCTCCCCAGCCGCAGTGCTGAGCAGCAGGGTGGCACTGGAGAGCAGGAGCACCAGCACAAGGTGCTGCAGTGAGGCAGTCATACCTGGGGAAGCCAAGGACCGAGGCAGCAGGAGAGAGGGGGGGAAAAAAAACAAGGAAAAAAGAAAAACGCGACGAGAGGAATTTCCTCGTTCTTTCACACAGCCTTCCTCGACTCTCCCGGTTTACAATCCCGTCTGGAAGGGCAAACGGCAGATGAGAGGGGCCGTCTTCGCTCTTACTCCATTACACCCGTCTGCCGTCATGTCTCGGAAGCCGGCACCGCTCCACGGACACTGGGGAAGCGCCTGCTTCTCCCTGGGGAAGCGCCTTCTTCTGCCTCCCAGCCCCGAGGCATCTCCCCCCGCCGGGGGACGGCAGCACGCTCCCGACCGAGCTGGGAACCAAGCTTATTTCCCACGCAGCTTCACGATATCGAAGAAACAGCCCGGCCGAGAAGGAAACATATCCAGACGCGAGCCCGCGTCTACAGCAATG
>NW_010420520.1:0-11401 GCF_000710305.1 Buceros rhinoceros silvestris | reverse complement strand
CACTTTCCCTATAGTGGCAATATTAGCTCAAAGACCTGCATACAAGGAGTTATTTATCTTGCAGTTCCTCAGTTTTCAAAGTACCCCAGGTGACTCTCTTCAGCTCTCACCACCAAGAAGCTTTAAGAGACAACCCAAAAGCTTGACTCTTTAGAGAAGCCTCAAATATACCAGCAAGACTGGAGACCACAGCACAAGGAGAAGGGCTGTGACATTCATTCCTCCAGCTGCTGGTAAGACTCCACCCCTCCCTGGATTATCCTCTGGATCATGGAGATGGTGATTCCCTTATTTTTGGGATTTGTTTGTGAGAACATCTTCAATTAACATATTTGGGTGAGAAAGGCAATATGCTACGAAGTTGCTCTCATTGAATCCTACTGGGTACTGCTTTTCCTTGCTTAACAAGGAAGCTGTTGTTCAGCTGTTAAAATAAGGCACAAAGCACTAGAAAACCAGTTTATTACTTGAAAGGGCCTTTTCAATAGCTACGCAAGAGATCCCAAACTGCATTTACTACCAGAAGTACCAGGATCTGCTGCAACAGACCCAGCATGCAATAAAATGCTTGAGAGCCATGGGAACACAGGTTAAGTATTGCAGAGAACTTGGGAAGAAGATTCTTCCTCTCTGAGCAACCAAAAACTAGTCATCCCAAAGTTTTGATTCAAAGCCAGGAACTGGGGATACCCAGAGAGATCACCTGTTCTCCCAGTGGGCTGTTCTCCATCGCAGCAATGAGAAGCCATTGAAAGCCATTCCCTTTCTCATTAACACTACTCCCGTGGAAAAAAGATGGTCCCTCATCACTGACAGTGCAAATCATGCAACTAGTGCTGTCAGACAGATGGAAATGCAGCTTTGAGACAGTCAAGAAACACGGCTGGTTTTCTGGATGGGACACCAAGCCATGACTCACTCATCTGGGTTTGGTTCTTGACTTTGATCCCTGGCTACTGTCCCATCTCCTCTTCCTCCCTTCACTTCTTAAAAAAAAAAAAAAAAGAGTAGAAGAAATGAAATCTCTGTCTCATCTATTTAGAGTGCCCAATCTTTGTGAACAAGTCATTGTTAACTACAGAGCTCATGCTGCCTTCTAGGCTGGAGACTAAATGAAGGCAAGAGAAATCAGAGAAAGGGAAGCCAAGGGCAAAATTTCTGTGTTGTGCCAGGTAGCACCATGTTTCCCTTGGCAGCAGGGCTGATTGTCCAGCTACTAGAAAAAGTCGCTCTGGAAAGAGAAACGCGTTAGCAACAGAGCTAGTCTAAGGTGACAGTATTTTATTTACTTGAAAGAAGATGTATTTGCACCACAAAACAAGCTCTTGTTACAAAATCTGGATTTTGAGAGCACTCTCTACAGTTGATATTTGCATGTTTGGCAGAGAGTGTCCCACATTTTCGTTTGTGCACTGAGCTGCTTTGTGTGGAGACTTGCAATTCCCACAGGAGTCAATCAACTCAGCACTGCACACAGTTGAAGTATTTACCAGCACTTAACCAGTCACTCAGAGTGACGCCTGTGTGAAAGGCGGGTGAGAGGCTCTTACCATAGGAACAATAGTTCCAGCGTTTTCCAAGATTTTGTTTATCTTTAAAAATACAGCTCAAATAGCTCTAACCTGATCCTGTTGAAAACCGTGGTGGCGTTGACATTTGCTTTTGATTTAGAAAGAACTGGACCTGTCTTTATCACCCAAGGAAAGCACCACAACAGCTGCCTTTGCACATTATCGCATTGGTAGCCTTGAACTTTGAGGTATAGGCAGAAAATCTGAGACCACAAGCTCAAAGACAACCAGGTATCGCTGGATAGCCTAAAAATAATCAAGAGGACTGGAAAGAGATCTGTTTCTTCCAAGATCTTATTATGGCTTCTCATTATATCCAGAAGACAGAGAGCATGAATGATTTAACTGGAGAAGGATGGGCAGTCACTGTTAATGAACAATAGAGAATAAATTAGTTAAATTTCTCAATGATTCTCTCTGGAGACTGCAAGATATTGTAGGGTCCTCACAGTTTTAAGGATACATTTTAAGACTAAATGTGGCCAGTTTGGCCTAACTGATCATTAGCAATAGCATTCAGCAGTGCATGTGGTCTGTAAGGCCACTGCGGCACTGGGTAAGAGTTAAGGATTCATCTTAGGAAAATTTCCCAAGGCCTGTGCCCAGAGCAGAGCATGAAAATCAAATTGCAAAGCAAGAAGAAACATTATCAAATACCACTTAGAGAGAAGGCTCAGACTACAACTTCTCAGGAAGATCAAGTATCTCACAATCTCCAAAGGGAGACTTAGTTGCCTCTCCACTAGCTGGGAGAATACCTGCCAGCCCAGAACCCTTTGCATGACATCAGTGAAATCACAGGCTCTCTGCACTACTCCTCCTCAAGCCTGAGTGGCTGGTGAAGAAGGGGTCACCATCACCCACTTCCAGGATAGGGCTCCTCAGCAGCTGCCCTTCTAGACTTGCTGCAGTCCAAGAGCAGAGACAAAAGACATGGGAGACAGGAAAAAAAGGCAGTTGAGCTTCGTACCTGATTGGTATCATCCCTATCATGATGAGCGGGAAGATCATCTTCATGTAGGGCAACGGTGACATGCCAAAACCACAGAGGATGAGGAGCTGCAGGACCTGCAAGCCTGTGAAATAGTGGATCTTCCTCTGGGGCACTCTGCGGATGTAATGTGTGGGAGGATAGGCAGTCTGGGGAGAGAAGAATCACACGTTAGACATGCAGCAACGTGGACTTGAGACTGCAGAATGTGGCAGAGGCTTTTCAACACGAGGAAGTAATTGATTTATACACACAGAGTGCCTCAATGTCAGAGTCCTTAACAGCTTCAACAGCTGAATGTGGGATTTGTAGGGTTAAAGCAAGCGCCTTAAACCACAGCATTGGCAGCAAAACACAGAAGATGACTGGGCACTAGAAACCTGGAGAAGAAAAGACACACCACACAGCTAAGATTGCCTTTGGGAGCATCCTGAGTGCAATAAAATACCTTGATGAGTGCAGTAATGAGATTCCCCGTGCAGGATCATCAGGGCTTTGCTGCAAGACACAAAGTGCCAGCAGGGGTGTGCAGGGGGGTGATGGCAAGCAGATGCAGGAGGTGTTACTGCTGGATGGTTTCTCCACCTGACCCCAGCTCCTTGTTATTTTATAGCCTCCTGTCCTCTGCTACTCAGACTCCATGCTTGTCCCTGGTGGTCCCATGTCTTGGCTGAACCCCAGTAGGGGAAGACCAGCAGATGAGACTGGGGAAGTATGGGAAAAAGCTGTACTCCGGCTGCAGTAATTTTTTTCAACACATACAAGCCATTAATTTTTGAGAAAAGAGGGGAAAAAAGTGACATTAATAGGCTAAATATCGCTCATGGTTCCGGCGTGCAGTATTTTTTTTAAAAAAAAAAAAGCCATTAATTTTTGAGAAAAGAGGGGAAAAAAGTGACATTAATAGGCTAAATATCGCTCATGGTTTCTTTTGACAGTTACTTGCTCATGTCTGAGCACAGGCATTGACTCACTGTCTATACATCAATGAGGAGTATGAGCGGCTGTCTGCTGGCACTGATACAGACTCAATGGATTTCAGATTGTGCTGTGACTCACTGAAAGGTTTCCAGAAAAGGAAGATCTCCATATTTGAAAAAAACTTTTTAATTTTCCAAACCAAAGCTTGGAAAATTCCACACGTAATTGGTACTAAAACCGGAGGTAATATTCCACATCCATCAGTAACCATTCAATCCTCATTCAAAAATTGACATGACAAATGTAATCTTTACCCAGCTTTCACAGGTTTAACCTCCAGGATGTGATATTAGAGATGAAGATGGATTAGCAGAGATGCAGAGCCAAATGTTGGGCTTATTAAGCCCTGGACCCTTGTTACATAAGAGAAGGTGTGCTGGAGACTCACTATCCCTCCCAGGTACCGCCTACACTGCAAACTAACACCTTCTTGGCACTTGCGTTTTCAAGCCATCTCTATTACGGGTTCTAGACTTGTTTTCATCCCACATCAGAAGGTTTTCAACAATGCGGGTAACTTCATTTTGAGTTTAAGATCTTGTCTTGTGGCATTCACACAAGACAAAATGAAAGCGTAAAATACAGCAAAAGTTACCTGTGCTGTAGCTTTGTTGGCAAAATCAAAGATCACCATTTACTGATCACAGAATTGTTCAGGTTGGAAGAGACCTTTAAGATCAAGTCCAACCAGCACTGCCAGGTCACAACTAAACCAGGTCCCTCACCACTACCTTGACATATCTGTGAAAACCCTCCAGGGATGGGGACTCCACCACTGCCCTGGGCAGCCTGGGACAGCCCTGCACAACCCCAATGGGGAAGAAATGGTTCCTCAGGTTCCTCAACCTCCCCTGGAACAACTGGAGACTGTTTCCTCTTGTCCTGTTGCTTATTCCTGGGGAGAAAAGACCGGCTGCCCTCTTGCTTCACCCTTCTTTCAAGGAGCCATGGAAAGCAAGAAGATTTCCCTGAGCTGCTTTTTCTCAAGGCTAACCCTCAGCTGCTCCTCACAGCACTTGTACTCCAGACCCTGCTCCAGCTCCGTTGCCCTTCTCTGGACACGCTCCAGCCCCTCAATGTCCTTCTTGGAGTGGGGAGCCTGAAACTGAACCCAGGATTCAAGGTGCAGCCTCACCAGTGCCCCCAGTACAGGGGGACAATCTCTGCCCTATCCCTAGTGTTATGCACATGCTTTTAAATAGTTTTTATTATTCCTTTTTAAAATGCACGTACTCTGCATCTGACAGGACATCACAGTGGATTTTTAAAACTCAATACCCTACATTCCATGAGCAACAGTTTGTGCAATTGGTTTTTTTACAAAGGCATTTATATTTTTTGGTTTGACACAGTTTAGGGGGTGTCTTCACTGGTAGCTCCATTCACACACTCATTTTTGCCTTCTGGAGACCAGAGCATTTCTTAGCAGACTGGAAAGAAGGATTATATCAGAGACATTGCTCTGAACAAGAAAGCTCAAATGCTTTTGTGACAGGAAAATGCAGAAAGCAATTTATGCAGAATTTGAAAAAGACAAGATGCAGTGCCGTTCTGTGAACAATTCAGCTACCATCTTTTTTTAACCCAACAATAACCATGCCACTTTCATTGTTTGGTACTGCATTATTCTCCCACTCATTTGTCTGTGTTAATGGAAAAGACTTCTCTTGCTCGTGTCTCAGTGACAGCCAGGCTATACTAACGACATCAAGTTTCACTCCCCCTTTGCAGAGAAAGGTGAAAGGGATACGCAAAAGCACAGGTTGGAGCTGGAAATCAGCCTCCTGAGAACAAGAGGTTTGGGAGTAACCTCATTCCCAACAGCAGCAGCTTTCATGTTAACTCCTGGCACATTTTCATCAAATCAGACTGGTTTGGGTTGGAAGGAACCTTAAAGATCATCTAGTTCCGACCCCCTGCCACAGGCAGGGACACCTTGCACCAGATCAGGTTCCTCACAATCCCAAGGTCCAACCTGTCCTTGAATGCTGGCAGGGATGGAGCATCCACAGCTTCTCTGGGTGACCCGGGCCAGTGCCTCACCACTCTCACAGGGAAGAATTTCTTCTTCTTAAGTTCGGTGCTAAGCCCATAAGTACAATTTCCTCCTCTGTTCCCCCAGGCTGTGCCCCGGTCTGTGTACCTGTTCTTTGAGCAGGAGAGCCACTCTTTCGAAGAGCTGGTTCCCATCAATGGAGGTCAATGCAATGTAAAGGAAGAGGCCATAGAGGACCGGCTTTGGGATCCACTGGAGTGGGAAAGGGAGGAGCAGGAGCGAGAGACCAACCAAGAAGTTTGCCACTAGACTTGTCAACCGGGTCTCCTTCACGCTCACAATCCTGAAAGCAAAAAAAAAAAAAAACCAACCAGGAATTAGGAGACTAAGATAATATCCCAGGATCCATGGAAGCTTATCACTGGGGCTCACTCCTTTGCGTAGGTGCAGGACACGTGCCACTCGGGAAAGGGAAACTCATCCCTGCGGCACTGAGATCAGCACTTCTGGCCCCATGCTGACACTGAGAAGGCAGAGCTCTGCTGGCTCCAGGCCAGGCACTTAATCCACAGCTCAAACAGAGCAGCTGGAAAAACGCCAAATTCCCCTTCTGCAAAAGCTCAGCAGATCCTATCCTGAACTAAATTGCCCTCTAAACTAATTCTGTTTAGCACATCACAGTGAAAAAAAAAGAAGCAGCCAACAGGCAAGAATCGTCTTTCTGGGGAGTAATCTTTTCCTCGATTTACCCAGCGCATACGGAATTGGCTTCTAGCCAAAAGAAAACTCATTAACTTCTACAGGAACTAATGAACCTCTCGTAAAAAAACCCCAAACAAACCTGCACTCTCTTGACTGTGCGTCAGCATTTTTGACGTACATGAGGATCTCCTGGTTTATAAGGAAGGGAATGCAGAGAGCACTATGCAGAGAGCTAGAAGTTCAGTGCTGCTGTGGATAGTAGCAGTTGCACTGCAAATTGCCTATTACCATATAAAACATGTAATTAATGAATGCAAATTTTCCAGAGCTGACAGACCACAGATTTTTTTTTTTTTTTAATGGGGGGTGGGTGTGGAGGACTGACAGGAAGGCATGTGACAACTTTCAGAGCCTACTTGGGGAGTGAGGAGATGCTTTGTTTTCTTTTTGCTTCAACTAAACCTGTGAGCATCTCCTCTGAAGAAAAAAAACCAAAAACACTTATGAGAAACAATAGGAGGAAAGAAAACCTTCATCCTGAAGAATGCTTATAATTAGAGAAAAGGAGGATTCTTAACTTTTGAGAAGATAAGTGCACCATTTCAATGGATAAGCTAGTGAGAAAATCCTGTTATCAGGAGACAATCATGATCACAGACTGTTTTAGTGTCGTCTAGTGGCCTCACTCCCTGGATGTGAGATCTCATGTTCTGAATTAACCCTGTACACAAAATACTCTGAAGATTAAACACAAGAGCCAGACACAAAAATCTATCAAAACACATTTCCCTCTTTTCCCACATGCACTGCTGGGAGTTCATAATCGCTTCTGCCCTAAAGAAAATTGCTTCTTCCAACATTGAGGTTTTGAGAGCCTTCCTTGTAAGTAAAGTCAGGTTGAACTTCAAATCTGTTTATACTTTCAAGAACATAACGAAGCCATGGGAAAGAAGGCGCCTTTCAGACTTGCTCTCAGGATTTGGACAACATGGCAAAATTAACACAAGTGGTCACAAGACCTAAGGAACCACAGATACCACAAACAGTCCACAAAATCCTGAGGATAACACTTGAATTCCTTGGTGAGTTGTGGGACAGGTTGCACATATTATCGAGGATTACTAAGACAGGACGCACAGAAGTGACACAGAAGTGTCAACCCCTAAGTAACCTCCCCGGCTAGGTTTAAACAGCAGAAACCTCAGCTTTCCTCCTTCCAAAGATACTTATAGTTCAGATAATCTTTCAAATCTCCTATGCCAAGAGGTCCCTGCCTGTGCCTGGAAAAGCTGAGCAACAGCAGAGCACTTCACTCTTATCTGCAGACTACTCAGTGGGTATAGTTTGGGACCCTTTGCACTGCCACCAGGGTCTGGGTCACTACAGAAGAGAAGTTTCGCAGATGAACAGAGCCTAACAGCTTCAAGTGCAACTGCAAGTGCTAATTCAGAGTAATCTGAAGGTCCAAGGAGTGGTCAGACTACTTCAGAGCTACCAGACCCATTCAAGACTCTCAAGTGGCCCAGTAAAGCACAGGTGAATGGGTGCACTAACTGATTTAGCCTCATCTAAACTCTAGCTGTTTAGCTAGCTGAAGTAGCTGAACACACAAGTGTTCTCCTGCCTTCGTCACTTGGGCAAGCTACTGAGGAAGCACTTCTGCTATTTCAGGCTGCTGGGGATGCCCACGATCTGGAAGCATCAGTCCAAGCACGCACAAGTCTGCTAGGTTCCTTGCAAGGGAAGTCATGCAAACCAAAGAGCTCAAGATCAAGACTAGGTATGAAGCCACCACATTTCAACCAGATGTCAGTCTGCAAGTACAGAACAGCTCAGAGCAGCAGCCCTTTGGTAATGGATTTTTGAAGTTTGTGAATTTTTCAGCTGTCATCTCTTGGGGGTACAGCGATCAGAGCACTGAAGAGTGTTTGATCACATAGCAGATGTACTGCTATTACTACTGCCAGCTCCTGTTAATGCCACTTAAAGTAAATGGAATTTCTTATCAGAACATAAAGTTGCTCATAACTGACCAAATGTGAGATCTTTAAAGCTGAAGTTCCCAGCCTCAGATTGATTTTCTGCCCATTCTAGCACCTTATTTCCAGGGTAAGGATATCACAAATAGTAATGTTAAGTCAACAGAAGGAACTCTGTAATTTGCATGTCTGTGGTTCCTGAGGAAACAGCTCCAGAAAGCCCGTGCTGCAATGGAAATGAAGTAATTAATGGAGATTAAAGAGCATAATCCAGGCTCATTTCCCAGGAATCCTTTAAACACGGCTAGCACAAGGTAAGCCATTCCCAACCTCCTCCACATGAGTAACAAGAGCCTGTTTGCAGACTGCCACATGGAACTCAAGTGGTTACTCTGCAGGGGAGAAGAAAATTTTGCTTTCATTGTGACAGATCTTTATTCTTGTTTATATCATCATCCTCACTGAGAGTTTTGATTTGAGTATAGGAAAGGAACCTGCCAAGGGAGGCAGTGCTGAAAGAACTCCTGATTTTCTAATTGAGCTTCAGTACATTTCTTTTTCAGCAGCGCTGGCTATGAGAGAAAGAAAAGAAAAAGATCACCTTGCTCAGAGCCTCCTGATTATCGCTCAATGCTTTGTGGAGAGCAAAAAGCTTCAAAGGGACTTCAAACAACTAGGAAATCCTTGTTCCTTTTTCACTCCCAATATCCAGTTCACAGCACTCATCTTTGTACTGATTTGCCTCTAGCAGAGGAAGAGTTGTGCTGTGAAGGAGCATGCTTAGTGAGATGAGGGAACCCCTTTCAGGATAATCACTGCAGCTGTATCTAGGTTAGCATAGCCAGTGCTCTTTGGGGTAGCTGGGTGAAGGAGCAGAGGACAAGGGAGGAAGGTAGCCCTTAATTTGGGCTTGATTTTTGTCAAGGAGGAGCCAGAATCAAGATAGTGGGTGGTGAAACAGAAGAAAAGCTACTAAGTATTAAAATTGACAACAGAAGACATGGGAGGGAGGCTTGGCACAGGGGTTTCACAGTGTAAATTCCGCATCTCACAAAGAAATAGAGGGCAGAGGTATCCCAGGGCAGATGATGGATACCAGGAGCAAGGGCATCGATTAAAACCATACAGAACTCAAATTAGAAATTGCCTTCTTTTCTTAAAAAAGGGTTTAGCATTTATTCAAGGTGGATATAGTTGTGGGAACAAGTAACCCCACCACATAACAACAGGAGTACCAGCCCAAGGGACCAATCTCCCAAGAAAGGTCTGTAAAAGCATTGCAGGGAGCAGCAAGACTCAGCAGTTTCCAGGTGTGGAAGGTGAAATCTGTCCCTCACTGACCCAAAAAGCAGCTGGGTTGGGCCAGGCCAGCTGGCACCAAGAACATCATGAAGGCAAGATCTGAAGATAACAGACAGACCTGCTCCATCCCTCAAAGTAAATGACCGCTTAGCCTCACTTTTGATAAGTGACAACCCTGAAAATGGAAAACAAGACAGGATTATTAAAACTAATGGCATCTGAGTGGAAATTACCACTTCTGAGGTAAAAGCACTCAACTGTAACACAGTGAGATCAAACAGACCAGATAATCTCTATGCTGGAGCAGGTTTCAGGATAAGTTAGGTTTTATTTTCTTTTTATTTTAGTAAGTCTTCAATAAGTGCATGCTGGACAACTCGGCAAAAAAGCTGGTCTTGAATTGACAGCCATGAACCAGGCATGGCTTCACAGTTGCTTTTGCTTAAAAGCCAAGAGAATTTAATAAGCATCTCGCCTTCCCGAAACGTGGCAGAAGATGCTATGGGAGCTCTGAAACAACGCTGCATTTTTCCTACCCCTTGTAATAACCACCAGACAGGTTTCGGGCAATGAATCAGACTGGATTTTTTCTGGTGAAGACATGTGGAAAGATCTGGCCAAAGCATCTCCTCAGTTTCCACAAGCATAAAAGCTGAAACAGGCTTTGGCTGCCTCTTCCAGAGGACAATTTGCACTGGAGCATGGGAAATCTCTGCAGGCTGCTGCCAGCCACTGACAAGAGCACAGATCTGTGGCTGTCCTAAAATAAGGACTTTGGTGAAGGGGGATGAAGCCAGCTCACAAGCCACGCTGGCTTAGGTAGCTTCATTTAGTGCATCTTCCCTCCACCTTCTTGCAGGTCTTCAAGAAGACAGCTAATTCCCCAAGCACAAAACCCACTGTACTCAAAGGATTAGGAAACCACGAATGAAACCAAAGGGATCCAAGACAGCTCTGTGGTTCCTACTTACGTCTCATAGATGTGTCCATTTTCAACCCTCTCCTCCACATAGGCCAGGGCACGGACGTGCATTGGGGAGTGCGGGAAAGCAGCGTGGATCCACGGGAGGCCGAAGACAGACAGTCCTGTGTTAATCAGCGCAACGAGCAGGAGGTCCCAGTGATAAGCTGTTCCCTTCACCAACCTGAAATGAGGTTTTTGTGGACAGCAGTTACACCCAGTGCAAACTGTAACAGGCTGCCCTTGCTGAACCTGAGCTCGAACGCTAGACACCGAAGTGCGCTTCCACGCACAGAGTGATTTCATACTCCTGTTTTACAGCTGGTGTGACATGAACACGAAAGGTAATGAAACTTAATAGTTTGCTCCCAAAGCAGTTGTCATCTGGAAAGAACAATGTTGAGCAGAAGGGAAACCCACTAAAGTAACAGCCCATGAAAATTTCATTAGCATTTTGCTCCTACGTGTATCCAGAGTTCTCTCAAAATATACATATATATCTGCGTGGGCTCTGCTAGCAGGGAGTGGTTACAAACCTGGGCATGGGCTGCCAAACGGCTGAGACAGAAGTTTCCTACCTGCCTTGTTTTTAACCCTGATCTCCCTCCCTTCCCATGAGCAGAACACATGCCTGGTATGCTGCAGTAATCCCCCAATTATGTAATTGCTGCTGCATGATAAGAAAATGGGACATGAATTCATTAAACTCCAGCTCCTCCTTGGCAGTCAGCCAAGGAGATAAGCTCCTAACTTGGGTGAACGCTGGGCAGCCTCCTCGTTTTGTTTGTTAGGGGAGGAGGAAACTGGCAGCCTCCACCAGGGAAGCTGACCGCATCACAAGGACCACGTAGAGAGCAGCTCCTAACACTGAATTCACATCTAGTTTACCCTTTGTCCCGGTTTGAGCTAAACTTCCTG
>NW_010420519.1:21064-24316 GCF_000710305.1 Buceros rhinoceros silvestris | reverse complement strand
GAAGTGATGGAGTAAAGGCCTTGGAGCAGGGGAGGGAGCAGCAGCTTGCTCCAGGGTTTGCTCTGATAGCCTTTCCCGAGGGAGCTGGAGGTGATGCAGGAGGACCTCCAGCCTCCAGTGGTGGGGTCTGGTGGTGGTGGTGCAGAAGGACCTCTAGCTGTCAGTGGGGTCTGGTGGTGGTGGTGCAGAAGGACCTCTAGCTGTCAGTGGGGTCTGGTGGTGGTGGTGCAGAAGGACCTCTAGCTGTCAGTGGGCTGGTGGTGGTGGTGCAGAAGAATCTCCAGTCTTCAGTGAGGTCTGGTGGTAGTGGTGCAGAAGAGTCCCCAGTCTTCAGTGAGGTCTGGTGGTGGTGCAGATGGGTCTCCAGCAGGATCTGGTGGCAGTGGTGCAGATGGACCTTCAGCCTTTGGTGGGGTCTGGTGGTGCATGGCTTCCAGCTGGGTCTCTCTGGACTTGGTGCTGTAGACCTGCAGTCAGACATTCCCAGGTATTATTACTGGTACTGGAAGATGCTGAGAGCAAGGGGTTCACTGAAAACAAATCAAGCACCCAGAATGAAAAAGATTGAAGTAGGTGGGGAGTGGTGGAGGGAGGGTGAAAGTGCTACTTGTACCAGTGTGGTGGCAGTACTCATTGTTGGCAGATTTCTGCTATTTTTATTAGAGTTGCTGGTTGCTTCCAGCAATCTTCAGTGTGAAGCAGGTACACCACCACCTCCCTGTTGTGTAAGTGGGGTTGGGATTGTGTAGAGGAGACTCTCTCTGATAAATGCTACTACTCAGCACACATGGTACTTTTGGACTGTGTATTTTAAAATGCTTTAGGATTTGGGATGAATGTTTCTTCTGATGAATATCATGAGCATGGCATAAAGAACTGTATCTCGACAGCAGTTCTGTGAGTCCTTGGAGTGATTTCTAGACAGTGTGGTTTTGGCAGAGAAATGCAGGGAAGCTTTGCACAGAGTGTGTCGGTTGCTCATCCAGCAGCAATGGGAGATGTGGTGAAAGCGTGCCTGGAGAGCAGCTCACAGCCATGGAAGTACTTGCTCCATCATCCCTGTGCCCAAAAAGCATCCAGGATGTGATGGGGTGAACGGCTCCAAGGCTCAGGTGTTGCAGCTGGCTGATGGAAAAATCATCCATTGCCCCATGCTGTGTTCTGCCAGTCCAGTTTGCACCGAGCCGTTAATCTGCACCGTAGTTGTGTACCTCAAGTCTGGCCACTCTGCTGGTGTAGAGCCGAGTTTTCCCCAAACCAGTGCCTGGGGAGGAGTGGAGCCCATGCTGTAGGGCTGTGTCCCCATGGAGGGGAACCCACCTTGCCCAGTTAAGCAGGTGCTCATGTCTCTGCTCCCACTGCCTCCTGTGCGTGTATACAGGCAGGCACAAAGCCCCTGAGATAAGCTATCAGCAGGTCACTCTGGAGGTTGCTCCTTTCTCTTCACCTGGGCTCTGCTCTAGTTAACCATGATGTAACCCAGTCCCTCCCACTGGTCAGGAGAAGTTGGCACAGCACCTTGTGGCAACTTGGAAGGGCATTGTCTTGCCCCGCTACCCGGCTCTCTTGTGTTCTCCCCCCCAAATCTCAAGGGGGCTTTGCTCTCCCCACACTTGAGGGGGTTTTGCTCTCTCAGTCGTTTTCTGTGTTCAAACTGCTTGCTCGTAGGGATGAAGTGGTGTAGGACATTGTTCCTTACTGCACATATGGGGTTAAATCACTGTGAAAAATGTGAGTCTCCCTTTTTACTCCTCACCTGCTCTGAGTATCTCACTTCCTTTTTCTTTCCCCCCTTTAGTCCAATCGCTGGCATGGTGCAACACACTTCCTTTCCTTAGAGGAGATGCCCTTGCCCAAGAGCTCGGTGCCTGTTTCCACTATCACCTGTCACAGCCGTGACAGCATTCACCTTCTCCTCTTGCAGAGAACAGCAGGAGCAGCTAGTGGCTTCAGCTGCTTCAGAAATGGCTTACAGCAAACCAAAGAAGTCTGAATAAAATAAGATCTGCATTTGAAAGTGAATCTTCTTGTAAAGCCCAAACACCTTGGCTGCTTTGAGGGTGATGAGTTCACTCAATCTTCTGAACTTTAAAGTCTAAGTCAGCTTGAAGGATGCAGCTGATGTCCCACAGTTGCGCAGGAAGTGAGGCTTGTTACCAAGAGCAGAGCCAAAACCCCTCTAAGGTACCTCCTGGTACCTGGTTCAGCAACGCTCCATTTAAGTGTTTGCAGTCTGAACCTGGTGCTGGTCTCTAGTCACAAATCCGAGGTCTGGTTTGGGAATTGGCTCTGTCCAAAGCCTTGTGAATGGTTACGCTGCCAGTGCAGGGAGAGCTTGCCCCGAGACAACAACTCGCCAATTTACCTGTCTTCTCTGGCAGAGCTTAGCACCAAAGTGCTGCATCGACATGGAAGCCCTGTCACAGGGGAGGACCAGGAGCCCAGGTCACTCCAGAGAGAGCTGGAAAAGAAGGGGTTTGTACATATATTGTTAAGAAGCTGCTTATGTAAGAAAGTGGATGAGGAAACTTCAGAGGAGGGAAGAACAGAAAATTCTTTGAAAAATTAATTTGGCCTTGGAAGAAAATGGCACAGAGCTGTTCCAAGCATGTTTAGAGAAGCTGCATCTTCTTCCATCACACCTGAGTAGAGGAAGGAGAATGTGCTGATAGATCAGCCAGGCTTCAAAGTTAGGAGGAGTTGATTTTTTTTTTTTTATTTGAATGCTTCTTTTGCCAGGAGCAGCCTCCAGTTTTCAGGGAGTAGTTAAGGCATGAAATCAGTCTACACATTATCTGCTTCCAGCTGCTGCCCTGTTACCGGAGTGGCTGGGAGCCTGTCTCCAAAGGACCACTCTCTGGGCATGCTGCAGCCCCTCCTCTCCTCTCCTGAGGAGAAGACACAGATCTGTTTGCTCCAGTTACAGATGCAGCTAAATTACAGCACCAAGCCAGTGCTTGGGACCACCGTTCAGGGAGAGCTGTTGAAGGACCACGAGCATGATGAGCACGGGAGGACTAGGGTTGTGTTCAGAGCTGGAGACGGGAAAGTCTGGGTCAGATTGTGTGTGAGCGTGGCATTGCCACTCCTGTGGTCCCCTCAGTGATAGTTTTGCTGCCTTGTTTGAAGACTCTGGCAGTAAAAGGAAATCTCTTCAGCAACAGCAAAGGGTGTTTGCTAGACTCCCAGGTGCTGTGTGCAGGATGTAGAATAAACATAACAGCATCTACGTGCTGCCACTGAGGTCAGCAG
>NW_010420519.1:15167-20968 GCF_000710305.1 Buceros rhinoceros silvestris | reverse complement strand
AGTGTTAGTGCTGAGAGCTCAGGAAGCTGCTGAGTTCATTCTGCTGAGGAAGGGAAAGCAGAAACGTGGCTGAAAATGCCAAAAGGCTGATGCCTTCTCTGCCTTACCATTCCCATTCCTGAAGTATTTTTCCACTCCTGGAAGATTTTTTTCCCAAAAACCCCCAGAGACGCAGTTGGACCATGTTCACCCACATACAGAACATCTGAGTCATGTTCAGCAATAAAATTTTACCAGCTCCAAACTCCATCCTAGTGTAGCATGGATGGTGGTGAGACCACGTACGTAAGGAGGGTTTGTGATCCCGCAGCACAGTAGCTGGTGGTAACATATGGCCAAGCGTGTGCGGAGGTGCTGACTGAGGCAGGTGAGTGCTGAGGAAAAGAAACCAGACACAGCCTCGCTGCTGCTGGGCATTTTTGCTCCAGAATTAGAGCAGGGGGTTATTTATTGAAATCTATAGGTAAAGATGCTGGTGCATAATGGTCCCTAGCAGGAGCTATGCTGGGATTAGTGACTGCTGCTGTTCTCCAGCACATTCTTTGTCTGGCTTTACCTCCGTGTGAAAACAAGCTTTAGGGTACGTCTGAACATCCGTGTCTAAGTCCTGCAGTAACCTGCCTGTCAGGAGGTGACAGGCAGCTCTCAAGGCTGAGCCGCTGCTACGTGGTCAGGGGCTGCGGATGGGCACTGTGAGCAGCACAGCTGTGACAGAGGAGCAGGCTGAGACGGTGTCCCTGGGAAATGCTGGCGTTCGGATTCCCTGCACAATTTTAACTGCTGCCTCATCTACATTTCTTCCTGATTGCTGGTCCCCAGGACCTGCATCTCATTCCTTATGCACTATGGTGCTTGCTGAATAAAAGACACTAAAGCAAACACGTGATGGACTGGGAATGCAAATCCCTTTGCTGCTCTGTTTGCACTCACAGAAACGTTGCTCTATGTAAAATCAACAGGGTCATCCCAGAGTTATGTTAGAGTTGAGGGGCAAGATTGGTGTGTTGGGTAAGTCAGGAGGAACAGCAGAACCCACCTGTGTAACACAATAGAATTACAAATAAATAAAAGCAATTACAGATTAATAACTTGTGGGAAGGAGATACATATATTTGAGTTCCTGAGGTGAATGAGTGCCCTTTTCTCTTCTAGCAGCTGGCATCGTTTACATACCAGACAGCTTTAAACTAATTCCTGCCCTTTGCCTTGTCACACCTGCTGTGTGGAGCCTGGCATGCTGTGGGTGTCCCACAGACCAGCCCAAATACAAGACTTAGGGGCCCCTGGCAGGATTTTCCTGCAGCTTCAGCACAAGGGCGATGCTTTGGAATGCTGCAGAATCCCCCAAGTCTTGCCTCTGTGCTACCACAGCAATTATTTAGCAAACAGGCAATTGTTAGCCAATTAAATATTTGCATTTTGGGGATTGGTTGCTTGCTTTTTCTTCCTACCTTATTTATGACACTTGGCCCTATTTTACATTCAGAGCATCTGAGAAATACTGAGTCATTTCAATGTGCTTGGTGGTTGTGGGGCTGTCTCCAGCTCCAGGGTTTGTTTTTCCCCACTCTAGACAAGCTTAGCTAGCCCTGAACAGATGCTTGAAATCCTTTTTCTCTAGACAACCAAACTCCTGCAGAGGGGGTAAGGTGTTTTTCAAGCATTCTTTGGAAACCAGTCTGTCCCAGTTCCCCCGCAAGGAGGTTTCTCTCCACAGGAACTTCCCAGCTGTGCGTTGCGCAGACCCCAGTCAGAGCTGCTGACTGCTCATGTGAACAAAGTCCCCAAACCCTGTCACCCGAAGGAGGAGTGAAGTAGTAAAGTACCTAACACTGGCACCTTTGGGTTTCAACCCCAAACACGAGCGGTAGCGCTGGGAGCTGCAGTTATCCCAAGAGAAGCTGCTGAGATTAGGCCTGTGAAGATGAAAACTGGGGGGTTTTTTGGCTGATGATTTCTCGTCAGCTGCCCTAATCAGAGACATGTGTCAACAAGCAAGAAAATGAGGTCGCCACTTCAGACAAGCTGCTTTACAGGTTTCTCTTCTTGTTCTTTTACTTGCTGAAATTGCTGAAAATAATTAGAATGTTGCTTAATGGCTTTAGAAGCTGAATTCTATTAGTTTTATTGGTAGCTGGTCATACCAGTCCCATGACCTCTAAACAGGAAGGCGTTTTCCCAACACAACCAAATACTTAAATCTGTAGACGAATGAATGCCAAGTTAATTGTGTAACAGCAGATTATCTCTAGGCCTGAATTAATGCAAACAAGGCTCCGCCAGAAAAGGTATCATGTCTCAGTAACACGGTGGATTCTTGTCTCGAACTGATGGGGTTATGATGGGGGGTGTTTTCCTTTTATAAATTACGCACCTAGAAGTGCATTATCCCAAGACACCCTTCTGGTTTGAGGCACTTCCAGGATAGTCCTGCTAACGGAGCAGGACTCTGGGTGGATTAAATGCAGTGGAAGCATGTTAGCAGGGAGGACAGCGATGGTAATTTGACCTTTGCTTATCTTGGCGTCTATCGTTCGCTCAGACTGTGCAGCCTCTGTGTTAAGACAGCAGTCCCCAGGCTGCAGAAAGCGTAACGTGGTCTCTACTATAACCCAGGTCTGCTCCTTATTTTAATTATTTTGTACTTTATTCAGGTAGCCCTCCAGGACAGCAATGCCTAATAAGTGATAGTGATGAGTCTGCAGCCTGGTAGACTGGTCTAATACCAGTAAAATCCAGAGGGGTCTGGGCAGCCTGGATCAATGGGCTGAGGTTCGACCAGGCCAAGTTCCAGGTCCTGCCCTTGGGTCACACCAACCCCCTGCAATGCTCCACTCTGGGTGAAGAGCGGCTGGAAACTGCTAAGGGAAAAGGCGCTGGGGGTCTTGGTCGCCAGCAGCTGAAGAGGAGCCAGCAGTGTACCCAGGTGGCCAAGAAGGCCGACAGCATCCTGGCTTGTGCCAGCACTGGTGTGGCCAGAGGACCAGGGCAGGGATCATCCCCTGTACTGGGAGCACTGGTGAGGCCACACCTCAGATTCTGGGTTCAGTTTTGGGTCCCTTGCTGCCAGAAGGACATTGAGGTGTGGGTCCCTTCCTGCCAGAAGGACATTGAGGGGCTGGAGCGTGTCCAGAGAAGGGCAGCAAAGCTGGGGCAGGATCTGGAGCACAATGCACTGAGGAGCGGCTGAGGGACCTGTGGGGGTTGAGCCTGGAGCAAAGGAGGCTCCGGGGGGACCTTCTGGCTCTGACAACTCCCTGACAGGAGGGTGGAGCGAGGTGGGGTGTATGTGTGTGTGGTGTGTGTCGGTCTCTTCTCCCAAGTAATAAGCAACAAGATGAGAGGAACTGGCCTCAAGTTGCACCAGGGGAGGTTGAGGTTGTCCCTGAGGAACTATTTCTGTCCCGTTGGGGTTGTGCAGGAGTGTCCCAAGCTGCCCAGGACAGTCGTGGAGTCCCCATCCCTGGAGGGTTCCCAGCTGTGTGGAGGTGCTGCTGAAGGACAGGGGTCAGTGGGGACCTGGCAGAGCTGGGGGAATGGTTGGATTTGATCTTACAGGTCTTTTGCAACATAAATGACTCCAGAAAGCTTGGGACCTGTCCCCTCAAAACCACGGCAGCACCCTTCTGATAACCTTGCAGCTTTACACACCCACAGCAAGCACACCAGCCTTGCAAATTCTCCATGTGGTGGCCAGGCTTAACAGATATTTACCCAAGAAAGGTATGAGTTTAACTAGCACAGGTATAACCTGAGTGTAAATACCATAATCCTAGAGAGTATGCGAGGGCCCTTATCGCTTTCTGTTCAATTGTGCAGGAAAGGGCTTAACCTCTTCATTGAAAAATGCTGTTCTTTCTGCAGAAGGCTTAAATAGAGACGCTTTGGCTCCCAGTCAGTCACAGTTTGCTGGCTGGGCCATTCTTCTTACAGGCTTTGCTATATTTACAAGGCATTAAGGCCTCTCTCGAGCTCTGCCTGGAAATAAGTTATCTGAAAGGCATCATCTTCCATTCATACCAGGAGAGAAGCCGGGGTGGCCTTTCTCCCCTTGCAGCAGTCAGTCGTCGCTAGCTCTAAAACAGAGGTGATCTGTCCTCCAGAAGCGTTGTAGGTGTCCTCTTGTCCTGGAGATATGGTCTAGGAGATAGGAGGAAGATGGGAGTGAAGGAAACGGACTGCTTTGGGACAAGGAGGGGAAACAAGATGTATTCAGGAAGGTACTGATGGTTGGAGGTCTCAGAAGAAGAAGGGCTGGTGGGAAGTAAAGGCTGGGTGGGTGATGGGGCAAGTACAGATATTTTTCTGCATAAAAATCTGCTAACGCAGACAAGCCTCTCTCCCTCTTTTAATGCACAGTGTTTAGTTTGACTGCGCTTGTTGCCAAGAGGCTGCGTTCATGGGGGTGTTAAGAGCTGAGGTGCAACTGGGGAGCACATATGAGGAGGCCTGGAGGGGAAGCCAAGGGATGGGAGGAGAAACATTGGGAGAGGAGCCAGCATATGGGTGAAGGAAGGGGAGCAAAGACAGTCAACTCCCTCATCAGCAGCGCTGGGACAGGCACCTGGGGTGCTGAGTCAGCTGGTCTGCCTTGCCTGGGTTGAGCCCGCAGCTGTTACCTTCCCAAAGACCGGGGAAATCTACCTTATGGTGTCTCCAGACGCGAGGTGCACGCTAGTCTGGCAGGACGCTCCGCCTGCAGCATAACAGGGAACGTGGAACTGGCAGCACCTGTGGCCTGGAGGAGGAAAGGGCAGAACTACAGTCCGTCAAGGGGTGTGCACTAACAGTGCAGCCACCGGACAAACATTTCACCCATCGGTAACCAGCGTAAAGCTGCGACACAACAAACCAGGGATCCTTTCTGCTGGCCATTTGTCTTCCCTTCGGTAAACAACCCCATACGCTGCCCAGCCTCCAGAGCAGGAAACCGCTGAATATTGTCAGATATTTGGCCTATAGCAGTGGCTCATCGTTACTGTAATCACAGGCTGCAAATTTTCCGGTGCTGCCTTTAGTATTTATTGCCTTGGGGGACAGAGACTTTCTGTTGCCCCAACACAATGTGACCACAAGGCTGGAGGGATGGGAAATGTCCGAGCATCTCTGTTCCTGGCAGTTTAAGCAACAGAAGTGTCAAACAGAATGATACGCTGGAAGGTTTTCCAGCAGGACTAAAATCTGCTCTGTTTCCTGATACCATGAGCTGACCTGCTCGACATGTGTGTCCTCAAACCCAATGCCCAAAGTAAAGGAGTCCCTCTGTGAAGGCTCGTGCAGTTCCTTACCATTCTGTCTCTGTATCTTCTCTTAAGTAGATGTTTTTAGGCTGAATTTAAAGACTATTTAAAATACTGAAAAGCAATTATAACAACCCGATTTCCTAGTTAATTCCTGCTCAGCTATTCTCCTTTCTGTGTGGAGACGGGTACGATGATCGTATAAAGGTATTACCTGAGGGGAAAATCTTTCCTAAACTCGTAACTGCTATTAAATCCTCTGTAATGTATCTTAGTGCTTTGAAATGAGCTGAAAAAACTTCTTACACTATTTGAGATTACTTTTCCCCCTCTCTTTCATAGCTTGTCTTTTCTTCATTCCTGACAATTTCAGAATAATAACAGTTAAGGTCAGAAGCAAGCAGAGGAGTTTTCACAGGGCAGCTCCTCCATCTTTACTCCCGAGCACACGCGTCTGCCAGCCACGCTCATGGAAGCTGGCCCAAAGCCTTCCCTTTTAGTGCCTGTCTCCCTGACTCCAGGTGAACCCGGGACCTTTGTAACCCAACGCGGTTGTAATTC